>NC_081416.1:192854645-193154645 GCF_949786415.1 Peromyscus eremicus | reverse complement strand
TGGGAGAATGTCAAAACAACAAGCTCAGTTTATTCAGGAAGAAGCAAGCCTTATGTACCCTCCACCACACCCTGGGGAAAGGTCTGATGAATATGCATCTGTTGGTGTGACATGGCTGCCTCTCATTGGTCCTGGTCATCTCCAGATCATGTCTCAGCTGCTGTTGCTAAGGCTCTTAGGCAGACCCAGGTTGGCTCTCAGAAAGTATCTTTTTACTGGTTTGGGCCAGTTGGCCTTCAAGCCTGTTAGGAATGAGTCATCCCACACCTCCCCACTTTCCCACCCACCCAAATCCATACTCTTTCTGTCTCTCATTGGAATACAAATAGACATCTAAAAATAATATATAAAATATGATAAAATAAAAACAAACAAACCATAATAGGATAAAACACAAACAAACAAAAAAATGACTGAAAAAAAATTGCAAGAAACACATGCAAACATTGACATACAAATATTTTCATACTTAGAAATCCCATAAAAACAAAATAAAAACTAGAACATTTTATATATATAAAGTTATATATAAATATATATAGTTTATATATAAACATTTATATATATATATATATTTAAACAATTATTGCCAAGACAAAGCATCGTGAGACAATAAAATGTCCAAAAATGCCATTGAGTTAATTTTGTATTGGCCATCTACTGTTGAGTATGGGGCTGCCCCTTAAGTTTGGTTTGTTTACCCAGTGGAATTCATTGAAAAAATGAAATTTTCATTTACCAGCAGTTATCACTTATAGATAGCTTCTATGTTAGAGATGGGAGCTTTTAACTACTTCTCATCTCAGCACTGGGACCTTGTAATTGTTTAAATAGAAATGACCTCTATAGACTCATGTGTTTGAATGCTTGGCCCATAGGGACTGTTAGGAAGTGTAGCTTTGTTGGAAGAAGTATGTCATTGTGGAGGCAGGCTTTGAGGTCTTATACCCTCAAGCTAGCCCTACTGTCTCATTCTCCTTCTGCTGCCTGCTAATGAGGATGTAGAACTCTCTGCTCTTTTTCTAGAACTATCTGGCTGCATACCACCATGCTTCTTGCTATGATGATAATGGACTAAACTTGTGATCTGTAAAGGAGACACCACAATTAAATTTTTCCTTTGTAAGAGTTGCTGTGGTCATGGTATCTCCTCATTACAATAAAATCTTAGCTAAGATAGAAATTGTAACTGGGGACTGGCATATTGCTGTGATATTCCTGACCATGTTTTTGTTTAGAGAAATTTGGATTTAGAACATTGTGTTAAGAAAGCAGTTGAATGCTTTATGTACTGCTTAATGGGACATACTACTAAGAACATGGATGACAGTGGTGCTGAGGATGATTTGAACTATGGGGCCTGTCTCAGGAAGTTTCAGAGAAGAATGTTAGTATGTTGCCTAGAGATCATTCTTGTATTTTAGTGAAAAATATGGATGATTTTTGTCCTTGTCCTAAAAGTCTGCTTGAGACTAAAATGACAAGTTTTGGATTAATTCCAGTGGAAAAGAAAAATCTCAAAACAGCCTAGTATTATTCTGTCATGTAGTTATTAGTGTTCATTCTTATAAAGATTAACAATTGCATGACCTTAGGAGAACAATTCTGCTTCTATGCCAATCATTCTGGAGTTTTCAGGGACTTGATGGCCCTGATTAGAAAAAGGCTATATGATAGACAATTGAAATCACCACAAAATGAGGATGGTATGAATCTTTATTTAATTGGTCACCCTGGTTAATCACCTTCTCCTCAGCTGTAGCAGGTCCCCTAATTTTTTTTTCTTTTAGTCTTGATTTGTGGACCGTTTATCGTTAAAGCCTTAGTCAAATTTGTTAAAAACTGTATCTCTATGGTACAAATGATTGTTTTAAAGCAACAATACAAACCTGTAAACCTGGAGCAATATCTTCAGGATTTGAGATGATTTACTACTCAAGTGGGGAATGAGAGGCCAGGCAAATATCATGACAGGTCCCTAAAGCCCAGTTAAGAACTAGGCCTCAGTTAACAAAAGGCAATCAATCACCAACACCCCTGACGGTGGACAAGGAGAACTGCATGTATGCCTGGGCCAACTCCCCTCCCCATTTCCCCCCAGGAACTTCAAACTAATAACCAAATAAGGACATAGCCTGGGACTTCTCCACACTTGTCCAAGAATGGAAAAGCTATAGTCTTAGTTCACCCCTGCTGGTCCTAACCAATTGTACTAATGTACTAATGTAATGACCACTTATGTAAGCCAATCCTAGGTAGGATGATCACACTGATTTTAGAATTCCAATAGGTGTGTAAAAGAGCCTATAAGCCTTTCTTGGGGTTGCCATTTCACCCTTGTGTTGGATATGTGGCCCCAGCATGTTGGCATTTTTACTCTTGAGATAATAAACACTCTTGCTCACTGCATATGTAAAAAGTGGTCTTTTGTGAGACTTCTCTCGGACCCTAAGAATAATAAAAAAGAGCAAGCTGAGCAAGTAAAAATAAAAAAAAAAAGTACAGATTAAGGAAAAAAGGAGCATCAAGGAGTGGAATAAAGACAAGTCCCATGTTCAAGGACATGAATGGATTAAAAATAGAATGAGGGGAGTGGTGACTTCAGGCCAGGACCCCATTCCAAAAGCTTCCAACTTGTGAAAAGGAATTAAAGAACAACTTAAATTCAGGCATGATGGTACATGCCTTTATCCTAATACTCAGAAGACAGAGGCTAGCAGATCTCTATATTCAAGGCTATCTTGGTCTACAAGCAAGATCCAGGACAGCCAAGCTTAGGCAGTGAAGTAAACCACCAAAACCAGAAAGCTGGTGAAGATGTAATTTATTGAGGAAGCCATGTTCCAGCCTCAGCAAACAGCAGAACTTGGCATCTTTGGCCACATGGCCAGTGTCAAAGGTAGAAGAAAGGAGTTATGGAATCTTCCTCAATGACTAAGGAAAGCAGCTGAAGCCAGGTATGTTTCAGGGTTGTCCCTAAATGTAGGCCAAGATAGTCCATTGCTAACAGGGAGTGGAAACAGTCCAAGAGAGAGAAGTGTGTTTCTGTCAACAGAGCTGAAAGGAGTCAGAGATCTGAAGAACATTTTGAAATAAGACACAGAAATGCAGTTTTTTCAGTCTTGCTTTGGTTCAGTATTTCCTCACTATGCTCCCCTACATTTTGGGGCAGTAATATATATCCTGTGCCATTATATATTAGAAGTATGTGATCTGCTTTTTGATTTTGATTTCACAGGGAATTAAAGTTAAGAGATTTCAAGAATCTAAGAAGAGACTTTGAATTTTGGACTTTTAAACAAGTTTGAGACTGTTATAGTCTATGGGAATATTTTTTATAATATTTATTTTTATAAAATTTTTATAAAATTTATTTATTTTACACCCTGACTATAGTTTCTACTCCCTCCTCTCTTCCCAGTCCCTCCTCCCACAACTCCTCTCTGTCTCACCCACATTCACTCCTCCTCTGTTTCTATTCAGAAAAGGGCAGGCCTCCCATGGATACTGACAAAACATGTCATATCAAGTTATAGTAAGACTTAACACCTTACCTTGTATTAAGTCTGGGCAAGGCAGCCCAGTATGAGGAATAGGATCCCAAAAGTCAGTAAAAATAGTCAGAGATGGCCCTGCTACCACTGTTAGGAGTCCCACAAGAAGACTAAGCTACACAGCCATCACACATATACAGAGGGCCTAGTAGTGATGTCTAATGATATTCTGCAATACTCATATATTGGTCCCTACTGCAGTAGTCATCAGAGAGGCTTCATCCAACAACTGGTTGCAGAGAAACTGTTGCAGAGACCCACAGTCAAACAACAGTCTGAGCTCAGAGAATCATGCCGAAGAGAGGGAGGAAGGAGTGTAGGGGCCAGAGGGGTCAGGGACATCATAAGAAAACCCACAGAATCAACTAACATGGTTCATAAGGAACTCACAGACACTAAACTGTCTTCCAGGGAGACTGCATGGGACTGACTAGGCCCTTTTCATATACAGAAACTTTTTGAAAGTTTCCACTGGACTAGGTTTCCACATCATCCTAGAAATGTCCCCAAATTCCATCCATCTCTCCCAACCCTCTCTCCCTCTATCCCATCTTTACCTCCTCCTGATACCTCTGACTGCTGTTTCCATGTGTCTCCAGTCTACCTGTAAAATCTGTTCTATTTCCTTTTTCCCACGTAGATCCATTCCTTCCTACTAAATGGTGCCTTTTACCTAACTCAGTGGTTCTTAATCTGTGAGTCATGACTCCTTTAGGGGTAGAAAGGCTCTTTCACAGGGGAGAACTAAGACCATTGGAAAATAGATATTTACTTTATGATTCATAACGGTAGCAAAATTATAGTTATGAAGTAGCAATAAAATAATCTTATGGTTGAGGGTCACCGCAATATGAGGAATTGTCACAGCATTAGGAATGTTGAGAACCACTGACCTAACCTCTTAGAGTCTATGAATTATAGCGTTGTTATCATTTATTTAAGGGCTAATATCCACTTGTAAGTGATACATATCACATTTGTCTTTGTGCATCTGGATTACCTCACTCAGGATGATTTTTTTCCGTTTCATCCATTTGCCCTCAAATTTCATAATGTCATTTTTGTAACAGCCGAGTACTACTTCAATGTGTACATGTACCACATTTCTTTATCCATTCTTCTGTTGATGGGCATCTAGCTTGTTTCTAGTTTCTGGCTATTATGAATATTTCTGCAATGAACATATTTAACCAAGTGTTTTTGCGGTATATATTTTTTGGTTATATGCTTAAGAGTTGCATAGCTGGGTCTTGGTAGATGGATTCTCAACTTGCTTAGGAAGTGTCACATTGATTTCCTTAGTGGCTACACAAGTTTGCACTCCCACCAACAATGGACAAGTGTTCTTCTGGCTCTATATCCTTAGCAGCATGAGCTGTCACTTGTGTAATTGATCTTAGACATTCTGACAAGTGTAAGATGGAATCTCAAAGGAGTTTGATTTGGATTTGATTTTCCCAATGGCTAAAACTGGCGAACATTTCTTTAAGTTTTTTTCAGTCATTTGAAATGCCTCTACTGAAAAATACTCCGGTTAAATATGTATCCTGTTTTTCAGTTAGATTCTTTGGTTTTTGATATCTAAGTTCTTGAGTTCTTTATATATTCTGGAAATTACTGCTCTATTAGATGTGAAATTGGTGAAAATAATTTTTCATTCTGTAGGCTGCTTGCTGCTTTGTATAAATGACTGTGCCTTTGTCTTACAGAAGTTTTGTAGTTTAATGAGTTTCCATTTATTAATTTTTGATTTTAGTGCCCACACAATCAATGTGTTCAGAAGTCTTTGACTGTGCTAATGCATTCAAGGATATTTCTCACTTTCTCTTCTATTAGGTTCTGTGTCTCTTCTTTTTATGTTAAGTTCTTTGATCTTTTTGCAGTTGAGTTTTCTGCAAGGTGATAAGAATGGAACTATTTGCATTCTTCTCCATGCAGAAATCCAGTTTGACCATCACCATTTAATAAAGATGCTGTCTTTTTTCCAATGTGTATTTTTGACTTCTTTACAAAAAATATTAGGTGTTCATAGGTGTTTGGATTTATGTCTGGGTCTGAAATTTGATTCCTTTGATCAACATATCTGTTTTATGCCAATATCATATGGTTTTTATAACTATAGTTCTGTAGTACAATTTATAATCAGAAATGGTGATACCCTCAGCAGTTATTTTATTGTTCAGGCTAGCTTTAGATAATCTGAGTTCTTTTTTATTTTTTCCATATAAAATTAAGAATTGTCCTTTCAAGGTCTGTGTGTGAAGAATTGTACTGGAATATTGATGTGGATTGCATTGAATCTGTAGATTGATTTTGGTAGGATGGCCATTTTTACTAGGTCAGTCCTACCTGATCCATGAGCAAGAGATATCTTTCCATCTTCTGCTATCTTCTCCAATTTCTTTCATCAAAGACTTAAAGTTTTTAAGTCTTTCACATTATTGTTTAGAGTTACACCAAGATATTTTATATTATTTGAGGTTATTGTGAAAGGTATTGTTTCCATGATTTCTTCCTCGGTCCATCTGTAATTTGTATATAGGAGGGCTACTGATTTTTTTTTTGAGTTATTCTTGTATCCAGCCACTTCATTGAAAGTGTTTAAAATAGTGGTAAATAGTACATAATGACAAATTATGCATTACTTTAAAATTTTCTAATTTGGTGGAGGACAGGATTTTAAAGTATGTACCTATGACTCTCTGGATTTCCTTAGTGTCTATTGTTATATCTCCCTTCTCATTTCTGATTTTGTTAATTTGGATAATCTCTCCTTTTTTTCATTAATTTGGATAAAGATTTGTTGATCTCATTGAATTTTTCAAAGAAACAACTCTTTGTTTCACTGATTCTTCATATTGTTCTCCTTATTTCCGTTTTATTGTTTTTAGCCCTGAGTTATTATTTCTTGACATCTACTCCTCTTGTGAATAATTACCTTTTTCATTCTAGAGCTTTCAGTGGTGCTGTTAAGTGTTAGCATGAGATTTCCTCAATTTTTTTTTATGTATGCACAAAGAGCTGTGAACTTTTCTTTTAGCACCACTTTCATTGTGCCCCATGAGTTTGGTATGCTGTGTAATTATTTTCACTGAATTTGTAGTACAAATTCGAATAGATCTTAATAATGAAAACCCAGAGTCAGATATAGGGGTATATGCTGAAAGAGAGACAAACAGAAAAAGAGACAAAGGAGCAAGTCACAGCCACCACCTTTTATCTCTCCAACTCCTCAGCCTGAAAGAGAGATGAGCACCTGTCTCCTCCCACCTTATATTCTTCTCTCCACCAAGCCATATCACTTCCTGTCTCCACCTGCCTAGTACTGGGATTAAGCGCATGAGATCCCAATTGCTGGGATCACAGGTGTGTGCCACCACTGCCTGGCTCTGTTTCTCTTTTAGACTGTATCAATCTTGTGTTGCTCAGGGTGACAATGAACTCCTGATCTTCCTGCTTCTTCCTCACAAGTGCTGGTATTAAAGGTGTGTGCCACCACTGCCTGGCCACATTGGCTAACTAGTGGCTTAGCTCCATACTCTGATCTTCAGGCAAGCTTTATTTGTTAGATCACAAACAAAATAATACCACAGAATTCTAGAAAGTCTTTAATTCCTTTTTTTCTGCCTTGACCTATTTTTTTTTTTATTCAGTAGATAGTTGTAATAGTTGTTCAGGTTCCCTGAATTTTAAAGCTTTCTCTTGTTCTTGTTATTAACATCCTTCTCTACTCAGTGTTAGCTTGATAAGATGCAGGGGTAATTTCAATTTTCTTACATCTCTTGAGACTTAGTTTGTGTCTGAGTATGTGGCCAATTCTGGAGAAAGTTCCATAAGATGCAGAGAGGAAGGTATATTCTTTTGTATTTGGGCAAAATGTTCTGTAAATACATTAGGTCATTTTGGTTTAAAATGTCTGCTGGCTCCAGTATTTCCTTGTTTGGTTTTTGTCTGGATGACCTGTCCATTGATGAAAGTGCAATACTGAGGTCTCAGACTATCAGTACTTGAGGGTCAATATGTGCTTTATGTTGTAGTAATATTTCTTTTACAAACTTGTATGTTCTTGTGTTTGGGGCATAGATGTTAAGAATTGAAGGGTTATCTTGGTGGATTTTTCTTTTGATAAGTAAGTAGTATCCTTCCCCATCTCTTTTAGGTTTGAAGTCTGTTTTGTTAGATAATATGTCATGGTGTGTGGTGGCATGGATGTGTGGGTTCATGCAGATCCATGGAAAGAAGTCTCAGAAGCACCTTAAGAATGAATTTAGCCTTTGGCAGCTGCAGGGAGGTCTGAAGCACTTTCCCTTCACCCAGGGCATTTTTATTTTCTTTCTTTTTTTTTTTTTTAAAGATTTATTTATTTATTATGTATACAGTGAGTGTTCTGTCTGCAGGCCAGGAGAGGGCGCCAGATCTCATTGTAGATGGTTGTGAGCCACCATGTGGTTGCTGAGAATTGAACTCAGGACCTCTGGAAGAACAGCCAGTGCTCTTAACCTCTGAGCCATCTCTCTAGCCCGACATTTTTATTTTCTATTTACAGTTTAGCCAGTTAATTTCTGTACTTTCAAAGAAACCTGAAAGGAGCTCTCCAAGATAAAATGCCAAGTGCAAATTCCTTGATTTCTCAGATACCATGGTTTTCTGGGTTTCTAGAACTAAGTTTTACGTAGGACTTTGATCCTTGGGAGACTCTCAGACAAGATTCACATAGGGTGATATGAGAAACAAAACGGATAAGAGAAACAAAAGGTGTCAGTTAAACAAAGGATGGATTAAGGCTAGGTGCTATTCTCTTGAGCTAGGTCAAGAGTAGCTCAGCAGGAATGCAGCCACAATAATAAAATGGCTACACCAGCTTGCTTTGTAGGTCCATATGCTTGGAATATGTTTTTCCAATGCTTTACCCTGAGGTAATGTCTTTACTTTTATTGAGATGTGCTTCTTGGATGCAGCAGAAGGACAGTTCCTCTTTTCACAGCCACTCAGTTTGTTTTTATCTTTTTATTTTGCAATTGGGTCCATTGATATTGAGAGATGTCAATAACCAATGATTGTTGATTCCTTTTATTTTGTTACTGTTGTTGCTGCTGGTGGTGGTGGTGTTTGTGTTTGTGAATGTATGTATGAGTTTGTTTACCTTCTTTTGGTTTTGCTGTGAGAGTTTTTCCAATTTTCTGTGTTTTCATGGGTGTAGTTAACCTCCCTAGGTTGAAGATTCCCTTCTCACATCTACTGTATGGCTGGATTTATAAGTAATTATTGTTTAAATTTTACTTTATATGGGATATCTTACTTTTTCCATGTAAGTTGATTGAAGATTTTGTTGAGTATTGTATTCTGGTTAGGCATCAGTGATCTCTTAGAGTCTGAAGTACAACTGTTCAGCACCCCTGGACAAAAACTCTCTACTGAGATGACAGGTATAATAGGAGTATGTTTGCCTTTATATTCAGCTTGGTATTTTACTCTTGTAGCTTTTAATATTCTTTCTGACCCTCTATATTTAGTGTTTTTATTTTAAGTTGTGGATGGACTTACTCTACTGGTCCAATCTATTTGACATTTTCTAAGCTCTTGTATCTCTATAGGCATCTACTTCTTTAGCTCAGGAAATTTTTCTTCTACAATTTTCTTAAAAGCACATTCTTATCATTTAAGATGGATTTCTTCTCCTTCCTCTGTACTTATTATTCTGATGTTTAGTCTTTTCAGTGTCCCGTATTTCTTTCCTTCTTTTGCTTTATGATTTTTTTGATTAAACATTTTCTTTGACAAATGCATCCATTTCTTCTAACATATCTCCATTGCTTAAGATTCTCTCTTACATGTTTCTGTTGGTGCAGTTTGCCTCTGTGGTTACTTTTTGAATTCCTAAATTTTATATTTCCAGAATTCCCTCAGTTTGTATTTTCTTTATGGATTCAATGTACATTTTCAGATCCTGAACAATTTACTTGTTTCTTTCAATTGTTTGTGTTCTCTTGCATTTCTTTAAGATATTTATTCATTTCCTCCACTTTTTTACTTGTGTTTTCCTTGATTTTTTTAAGTGATTTATTCACTTTCTTCTTAAGGACCTCTACCATCTTCCTATAATTTGTTTTAAGACTTTTTTCTTGTGCTTTAGCTATGTTGGAATATTCAGGGCCTACTGTAGTAGGATAGCTGGGTTGTTTTGGAGACATGCTGCCCTGGGACTTATTGATTGTCATTTTACACTGGCATCTAGGCATTTGGATTTTAGATAATTACATGTCTAGGTGCTGATTTGTGAATTTGTCCTTGTTGCCTGGGTGTTTCTTTTAAACAGCAGGGGAAGACATTTTCCAGTGGGAAAGAGAAATATTTTCCCCTTTTGAAAAAGGGAAGGAAACACATAGAATTTATGTAGGGGTTTTTGGAAAAGATCAGAATATAAATGCAGAATCAGGTGTGTATAAGCTATTCTCTACTTTCTGGGTCATTTCTTCACATGACACTATTTTATCTTTAGAAATTTTCATGTTCTGAATATCATGATACATGTGATATAACTGGTGTCTGATTTAGGCAAGGGTAGTGCATGAGAAGGGGCTGGGGTTTCAGCATAGAGTCAGCAAACCTTAGGAAAATCAAAAGTTCCTTGGCTTGGTGTAAACATAAACACTTACATACTGAGCCAGGGTTACCTGATTATGGTCAGAGTGAATGTCGTCTATCAGGCACACATCAGAGGGGCTACAGGAAAACCGAAGTGCAGTGATATTTTATCTGTTTCCCCAAATAAAGTTTATCTGAGGATCAGAGGAAAAAGCCAGCCACTATATTAGACATAGAAGTCAGACAATGGTAGCACATGCCTTTAATCCTATCACTCAGGAAGCAGGGATCTGTCTGGATCTTTTGAGTTAAAGGCCATACTGGGAACAGAGCTAGCCAAGTGGGTGGTACACACCTTAAATTCCAACACTAGTTAACCCTAAAGTTCTGGAGGTATGTAAAGACAGACAGGAAGTGACAGAGCTGGGCAGCAAGAGGAAGTGATGTAGCTGGGCAGAGAGAGGAAATGAGTTAGCAAAACAGAAAGGAATATAGGCATGGGTATACAGGAAGTAGGTCTTTTGGAGACTGAAGGTTAGTGAGGTGAAGTTGGCTTGTTGCTTGTCCTATTCCTCTGGTCTCTCAACTTTAACCCCAATTTCTGGCTCCATGATTTTTATTTTATAAGACCATTTAACAATTCAAGTTACAATTGGTGACCAATGCTTTGTGGCAAGAATTCACTAAACAGCCATTTGTGGCCTTAAAACTCCCCTGGCTCAGGCCCGAGCTGCATGGCTCAGGCTGGAGCTGTACATGGCCAGATCTCCACCCCATGTGGGCCAGAGTCTCTTTGGCTTTTTCTCTCCTGGTGGGTGATGGGCTCTCTCCAGATTCCAATCTCAGACTGCTACCACACTAGGTAGCTGATTTGAAATTTTCTTGAACTTCTACTGTTCTATGCAGTCAACAGACTTGGTAAGTCAATTAAGATATCTTAAAGGGAGAAATTAGTTAAAGGAGTTTTTTTCCCACATTAAAAAATGGGAAACATTTTTACAATGGAAGGAATTCAGTCTCTGTTTGATAATACTTCAAGCAGTCTGAAAATAGAATGATTAAATGAGGGGATAATCAATGTTGATGGAATGTACATAACATCAGTTATGAATATTATTTGTTTGATCATTTTTATTTTAGCATTAAAAAGGTTGTTCAATTTAAGTGCCAATATAAAAGCTTTAGAAAACCCTGTTAAAATGAATTATAGAGAAATTCAGACCCAGACAGAAGATTTTAAAGATGAACCTATCTCAGGATTGAATGATATGGTTACAGAGAAAGAGCCTCAAGTTACCAGACAGCAAATGTAAATCTACCCAGTAACCTTACAGGAATGGCCAAATGCTCAAGGGTATGTACAAGCTAAGTGGACTCCAGTGGAAAAGCTAGATTTGAGGAGATTTAAAGAAGCTGTAGTATTATATGGAAAGCATTCTCCATTTGTAAAGCAGATGTTCAACTCGTGGACAACTTGTAAAGGAATTATCCCCCAGGGATGGAAAGAATTGGTTACAACTGTCCTAGAGGTTGGTCCTCAATTACAGTGGCAAATGTGGTGGAAAGAGGCTAAAACTATAGAACAATGATGTAGGACTAGAGGTTTGGAAATTTCACAGGAACAACTTCTTGGAGAAGGCAATTATGCTGATATACAAAGACAATGATTATATAACAACCAAACCTAATTCTATGCTGCATGGCAGCTATGAATGTGGGGGACAGAATTGAGGAAGCAGGAAAAAGAAATGAGTCATTTACAAAAGTTATACAGGGCCCAAAAGAAACCTTCACAGATTTCTTACAAAGGCTGTCTTCAGCAGTAAACAGAATAATACCAAATTTAGGAGCTAGACAGATAATAATTGAATCCTTGATTTTTGAGAACACTAATGCAGCATGCAAATGGGTAATAAGGCTGTTAAAGGCCAGATCAGCACTCTTGGAGCACTGGATCAGGGACACAATTAATATTGAGTCTCATGATCATGGTGATATGTAGATAGAAGAGATGATTTTAAGAGCTTTGAAGAAAAATAATAATAATATCAGATGCTTTAATTGTGGTAAACAAGGTCACCTAAAAAGGGAATATAAACAGAACATTCCTAAAAACAATGTTTCTTCAAGGAACAATGGCTACAAATGCCCCTCCCTTCTGGAGTATGCAGAAGGTGTGGTAAAGATAAACACTGAACCAAACGAATGTAGATCAACAAGGGACAGACAAGGTAATCCCTTGCCTTTGCTGATGGGAAAATCCCTGAGGGGCCTCTTGCAGGCCCCCACAACAAGTTCAGTTTAGTCCTTTCCTGCCATCATAGAAGAAGCCCCTTCTTAAATAACCTTAAATAACCAAATGCCTATTGTAATGAACCATATTACTCAGGGTGATAGAACAGCTATAGCAGAGAGAACAGGAAATTCAGGAGAAACCATAAGGTGAATTTTTTGGCAAACTTCTATAAATGAATAAAGACCCAAATTAAAATACAAATAAATGACGTTCTTCTGGAAGGTCTTGTAGACACAGATGCAGATATCACAACAATTGCGCCAGAATTTTGACATCCGCATTGGCCTCTTCAGGAGGTAAATGTTCAGCTGTTAGGGATTGGAACATTATCTCAAATGAAACAGAGCACAGGATGGGTCAAGTGTATAGGACCAGAAGGACAGAGAGGAAAATTAAACCATATGGGGCAAATGTAGCTATGAATTTATGGGGCCATGATATATTACAACAATGGAATAGCCAGATTAACATTTCTCCAACCTAAGAAACAAATCATAAACTAACACATGTTTCTGAGAGAAATATTATGTGGTATTATAAAGAGCAGTCAGCAGCCATCCAGATCATACAAGAACAGGGCACAACAACTGATGATCTTCCAAAGACACCAACAGCTCTACCTTTAAAATGGTTATCAGACAAGCCTGTATGGGTTCAGCAATGGCCTTTAACAACAGGAAACTGCAGCATTTGGAAGAGCTGGTACAAGTGAAGTTAAATGCTCAGCATATTGAGGAATCAACCAGCTCTTGGAATTCTCCTGTATTTGTTATTAAAAAGAAATCTGGTAAATGGAGAATGGTAACAGACCTTAGAGCAATTAACAAAGTAATTCAGTCAATGGGCTCTCTACAATCTGGAATTCCTTTGCCTACTCTGTTACCTAAAAGATGTCCTCTTATAGTTATTGACTTAAAAGACTGTTTCTTCTCACTACATTTACAAGAGAAAGACAGAGAAAGATTTGCCTTCAAGGTGCCTACTTATAATAATTCTCAGATAGTTAAGAGATGTCAATGGAGTATTCTCCCACAGGGAATATTAAATAGCCAACTATATGTCAATATTTTGTAAGACAGCCATTGGGAGTAATACATAAACAATTTCCTAAATCTATAATTTATTATTACATGTATGATATTTTACTATCTGATTCAAATGAAGATACCTTAGAAAGAATGTTTGAAGAAGTAAAGAAAATTTTGCCTTGTTGAGGATTACAAATTGTTCCTGAAAAAATACAAAGAGGAGATTCTATTAATTATTTAGGATATAAAATAGGTCTACAAAAATATTAAACCCCAAAACGTGTAAGTTAGGAGAGATCAATTACGGACTCTTAATGACTTTCAAAAATTACTCAGAGACATTTCCTACCTAAGGACTGTTGTTGGGATAAAAAAATGAAGAACTGAGTAAATTGTTCATAACCTTAGAAGGTGACAAGAACTTAAATAGTTCAAGAGAATTATCAGCTGAAGCTGAGAGAGAATTGACCTTGGTGGAAAAGAAAATACAGGAAAGACATGTGGATCATGAGGATCCAATGCTTGATTGCATTTTGGTTATTTTACCCTCTAAGCATTCTCCTACAGGGATTTTAATGCAGAAGGAAGATATTATATTGGAATAGCTATTTATACCAAAAAACACAGAGTTAAAAAACTTATATGGAAAAGATCTCTGAGTTGATTTTAAAAGGAAAATTGAGACTTCATCTATTAGCAGAAATAGACCCAGCAGAAATTGTAGTACCTTTAACTAAGGATGGCATTGACAAATTATGGGTAGAAAGTGAACCTTGGCAAAGAGCTTGCAGTAAGTTTTTGGGAGAGATTAACAGCAAATATCCTAAAAGTGATAGAATTCAACTTATAAAGAGAGCTAATTGGATCCTACCTCACATTCTATGGGAAACCCCAATATCTGGAGCCCTTACATTCTATACATATGCAAACAAAAAAGGAAATGCAGGTTACAAATCATAAAATTTGAGTAAAGTAGTCAAAGTCCTGATAATTCAGTACAAAAATCAGAATTTTGTGCTATTCTGATTGTATTAATGGATTTTTTGGAACCTCTCAAAATTGTTACTGACTCTCAGCATCCTGAAAGAGTGGTCTTACATATTGAGATTGCAAAATTTATCCCAAATGTGTCAGAATTAACTTTGTTATTTATTAAGTTATAAGACATAATCATGATTAGGAGGCATCCCTTATATATAACTCACATTGGAGCCCATACAGGTCTGCCAGGACCTCGAGCACAAGGTAATGATGAGCTCAATAAACTATTGATAGGAAATGTGCTGGAGGCCTTGGAATTTCATAAAAAACATCATTATCAATAGAAGGGTTTAAAAAAAGTATTTTTCCATAACCTGGCAACAAGCCAAGGAAATTGTAAGGAAATGTACTATTTGTTCTTTTTAGAATCAGACTACACTATCAGCAGGATGTAACCCAAAGGGTACTCAGAGGAATAAAATCTGACAGATGGATGTGTTTTAATTTGCAGAACTTGAAAAATTGAAATCTGTGCATCACACCATTGATACATATTCAGGTTTTCAATGGGCAACTGCTCTGAGTTCTGAAAAAGCTGATTCTGTAATCACACATTTTCGAGAAATTATGGCATCTTGGCTATACCTGCACAAATTTAAACTGACAATGCTCCAGCATATGTCTCTGTTAAAATGATACAGTTTTTTGCTTATTACAATATAAAGCATATTACAGGTATACCACATAATACTATATGCCAAGCAGTTATAGAAAAATCAAATCAAACTCTAAAGGATATGCTAAATAAACAGAAAGGGGTAACAAAACCCCCAGAAATAGATTACATAATGCTCTATTAACTTTGAATTTTCTCAGTGCTAATGAGAATTGAACAACAGCTGCAGAGAGACATTGGACAGTAGAAAAAACTACAGAATTAAATCAGCTTATATACTTTAAGGATGTGCTGACCTCAGAATGGAAATGAAGATTTGTATTAAGTTGGGGATGAGGTTTTGCTTTTGTTTCTACAGAAGAAGAAAAGCTATGGATACTGTCAAAATTGATAAAGGTTTGATTTGAACAAGAGAGACCTCTTAATTAGAAGAGGTGATAATTCACCAACCAGAATGACCATCCAATTTAAATTAACTTATACCACTAACATATGCTTTTCATTTAATCAGATATAACTTGCCAAAAGGGAACCTCCCCAAAGTTAGGCGTGGGGAAGGGTTTTTGTTTTTGTCTTTTAGGAGAATGAAGGTTAAGGAATCTGAAAAACACTGGACAAATGAGACATCTGAAGAAAAGGGACAAATCATCTAGAATAAATGTCCCAAGAAAAAGAGTAAATTGGCCTATTGATATGCCACATATAAAATTTCATAAGTCTTCCTAAATGTTTGTTTCTGCTGTTCTCTACAGACACTTAACACAAATGGTCTTTATGTAGTCCCAGTTCAATTAAAAATTAAAGCTGGCTTTGGAGTTGGAGAATGGCTGTTTCCTTCTCTAAACCCAAGCATGTTTGTTAAAAGGAAAATGCAAAATCTCTGTATCATGTCAGAAGAGCCATCTGATATGGGACATAAGAAAAACAAAATTAAGGGACTATTCTATTGCCACTAATCTCATAATTCCTTGTTGCTATTTTGATTATTTAAAACATTTCTTAAGGTATGCATTTTATATCAAAATTTATAAGATTAATATATACATATTAATCTTTTGTTATGATATTAATGGTCATATAGAAAAAAAGGGTTTATCTTGCTGCCTGCACATGTTTTTGTGTTTTAGTTTCTTACCGGTTTTCTGTAAGGAATCATGACCATGCCTAACAGCAAATTTGAAGTCTCCAGAAAGATAATGGGGCCCCACAATGATTCCACATGGACAATAATAATACCACTAAGCTGACAAACATCACCCAAAGATCAGCTTTGGATGACAAACTGCTCAGGGCAATTTTGAGATAGCTAGCTGAGATGATCCAGCCTCACAGACTACCCAAGGAAGGACTTGAAATAACCAATATGCAGAGACTGGACAACAAATGATACAGCTACCTCTCCCAGGACTTGACAATTAATTAAAATTTTTTCTTTTCAGGATCCCCTAAAGATGCCTTCACCCCCAAACAGCAGGAAGTAATCTTAAGAACATGACACCCACATTCCCAAGAGGTGGGGTGGTTTTTGGTCTTTCTACAGGTTTTGGATAATAGTCATTGCTTAGAATGGTTGGTAACAAGTCGTTTTTGTTAATGGTCAGGAAAAAGGCTAAATAAAGGAGATTAGATTTAAGGTTCTTATTAAAAAAAAAGATATAGAAATGATAGCATAAAGGGTAGATTATTGAATCTACTCTGAAAAAAAAGAGGGGCTATAGATATGATATAGATAAAATGGTATATTATTGAATCTGCTTTTAAAAGGCAACTATTAGTTTTAAATATTTTGCATTGGATTGGATTTTTGCATATTGTATACAAATTATGTATATTGATACAAATTTGAGATTAGCTTTGTTAGAAAATATTGTACATATATTTCTAATCTTGGTCAAGATATTGTACCTATACAGTTCATTTCACAATATAAGGTAATTTGCTAATCTTGAAAGTTATAAGTATCAACTACTAGGATATAAAGAAATGGAAGTTAGTAGTTAGTCATTACAATTGAACTTGTAGTCATATTAGGTATGTTTTCAAGGTCAAGCAGAGATATGCTTTAGATAGACATGTCATCTTCAAACCCTTCAGAGATCTACATAGTATGGTGTAGCTTAAGTTTTCCTGCCTGGCCCACAGTCAGGACAAATCTCTCTCACCTGCCAGTCCCACAGCCGCTCAAACCCGACCAAGTAAACACAGAGACTTATATTGGTTGCAAACTGTATGGCAGTGGCAGGCTTCTTGCTACTGTTCTTACAGCTTAAATTAATCCATTTCTATAAATTTATACCTTGCCACATGGCTCGTGGCTTACAGGCATCTTCACATGCTGTTTCTCATCGTGGTGGCTGGCAGTGTCTCTCTGACTCAGCCTTCCACTTCCCAGCTTTATTCTCCTCCTTGTCCCGCCTACACTTCCTGCCTAGCCAATGGCCAATCAGTGTTTTATTTAGTTACTAATTAGCAACACATTTGCCATACAGAACATCCCACAGCAGTATGGCTTTTAAGATATTTTAATAACATAAATTTTTTTCTCTTTTTTATGAATATGAGACATGTCTGCTTCTGGCAGCACTAATCTTCTTCAGAGAAGGCATGGGCATTGAAGAACCTCCACATGGAATTAACTTTCACTGTGGCAAAAGTTAGCCACTGTGCAAGAAAGTGCCCTTGGATTGACTGCTGACAGTATGCTGTCCAAAATGAACAAGCAAGACACAAAACAAAGGACTGCCAATCCTTGCCAAGACAAGTGTGGTTGCAGCTTGGCATTAGGCATCATCAGAAGCCTGGGCAATATGATACCATTGCTGAAATGACTTTGCAATCTGGAAAAGGTACAGTGCCTCTTCCTTCAAATGCAGCTGAACAAGCAGTGGGCTGATGTCTCCTGGTGTGCAGTGGAACAGTAGCTGGATCAGTTATTCTTGGAGGAGTAACTAGGCTGATGGAGTCTGGCCTCCCAGTGGTAGACTGGTATTTATGAGGCCACCTACAAGCTGAGAAGAATGGGAAGCTGAATTCCAAAAATACTAGCATTTTACAGAATTTAAAATCATGAATCATAACAGGACAATGGTGGAATTCAAGTTTATCTGGTACATGGAATTCTTGTATCAAATATGCAGTTGAGCTGTAGGCCTTGCATACATCCTGCTTCATAAATGAGTCTGTCAGATATGCTAAGCCTGTAGGCCAAAGATGATGTCTCAACATTGCCGAGAAACTTTGGGTGACTGTCCAGGCAGCTGGCTGTTTTTGTCATAACTCACATTTTTTGGGAAGTTGTTTGCAATTCCTGTTTTACTAGGTAATATTATTTCTTCTTTGGGTCTCTGAGGGAGTTTAAGATTAGATAGTTACAGCGATAGTTTGCCTTGTTTACAATTTAGAAAAGAAACTCACTAAAGAGGAGTGCAGGGCTGGGCCAGGCCTTGCAGCACTGCTGCTTGGGAGGAGCTACTTCACCTCATCAGTTTCAGCAAGGATCTGGATGTGGTGATATTGTGTTCCCCAAAATGTTGTGTACCCTAATAAACTTATCTGGGGTCAGAGACAGAACAGCCACTAGATACAAAGGCTAGAAAATGGTGGCACTCACACCTTTAATCCTAGCACTCCAGAGGTAGAAATCCCTCTGGATCTCTGTGAGTTCAATGCCACATTGGAAACAGCCAGGCATGGTGACATACACCTTTAATCCCAGGGAGTGATGGTAGAAGGCAGAAAGATATATAAGGCGTGAGGACCAGGAACTAGAAGCATTTTATCTGGTTAAGCTACAGGCTTTCGATCAGCAGTTCAGCTGAGAGCTATTGGGATAAGGACACAGAAGCTTCCAGTCTGAGGAAACAAGACCAGCTGAGAAGTTGGCCAGGTGAGGTTAGCTGTGGCTTGTTCTGTCTCTCTGAGCTTCCAGTGTTTACCCCAATACCTGGCTCAGATTTGATTTTATTAATAAGACCTTCTAAGATTCCTGCTACATCTGGATCTTTTGTCCAGGTTGCCCCAAACTCCCCTAAGGTCTCCATGTTCAACTGTTAGAGCTTGGTTTGGCAGCTCCCTGCCTGAAGTTGCTTATTGGCTGTTGTTTGCCTTGGTCCAAGGCTGTGAGCAGAGAACAGCCTCTGTTGAGGTGGAAGTTAAGTACACATTTATTTTTACTGTGACTTGTTCAGGACAACATTTCACAAAATGCCTTGTTTCCTTTACTGCTGTTTTGGAAAGGAAAGTTTATTAAAATTGTTTTAGTTTGAGAATATAGTCTTATTAATTATGGCTTTATTTTGGAAAACTCATGAGTTTTAATTCAAATGTTTGCCAATACCTTCCTATGTAAGGTGATAGTCAGAGATAGTTTTTGATATTGATGGCTTACGGACAGTTCTGGGGTATTCACATTTAAAGATTCCTTATTAATGAATGTCTTTGACTTAAATCTAACAAAAAACTGCAACATTATTCTTTGTACATTTTCATTATATAGTGTTAACAAGCTTAGTTGCAAACTAATAAAATACTTAAGCTATTAAAAAAATTGAAAGACATCATAAGATAGTTTTCTGTTGGTAATATAAGATAGGATAGAAAGTGAATTAGGTACATTGTGGACTTACCAAAATAGGGTAGATAATGAAGTGTTCTCACTGAATTTGTCAAATGCAAATGGACTAGACATTGTTGATGTACTATTGCTTATATACATTGTATATAGTTATTGTACTTATTTTATACAGTATATTATATTAGTTATAACATTTTTTTAGACAAAAAGAGGGGAAATTTGGTGATATTCTATCTATGTTCCCCAACAAAGTTTATCTGAGGATCAGAGGAAAAAGCCAGCCACTATATTAGTCATAGAAGTCAGGCAATGGTAACACACATCTTTAACCCTATGACTCAGGAGGCAGGGATCTGTCTGAGTCTCCGTGAGTTCAAGGCCACACTGGCTTGGTGGCACATGACTTAAATTCCAACACTAGTTAACCATAAAGGTCTGAAGGTCTGTACAGACAGACAGGAAGTAACAGAGCTGGGCAATAAGAGGAAGTGATGTAGCTGGGCAGAGAGAGGAAATGAGTTAGCAGAACAGAAAGGAATATAGGCATGGGTATGCAGGAAGTAGGTCTCTTTGGAGACTGAAAGTCAGTCGGGTAAGGTTGGCTTGTTGCTTGTCCTATTCCTTTGCTCTCTCAGCTTCAACCTCAATTTCTGGCTTCGTGATTTTTATTTTATAAGACTGTTTAGCAATTCATGTAACACCGAGGCTGTGACAACTTTGTTGCAAACAATCAGAATTTTACATCCTTATCAGAAACAGACTATAATGGCAGTTACCAGGAAGAACACAATTGTAGTTGCCAGCATACAGTAATATTTGCAAGCTATATAGGGTACACAAGGTTAATGTCTAAGACCAATTTTTCTGGCAAGCTTCCATATGCTTCTCTGACTTCTAGGTAATGCAGAGATACATAGGTGGCCTGAAGGACCACCTATGCTCCACTGCCTGAAGGAGTGCTTCAGTTTCTCAGGAACTGAAGGGCATATAGTGCTCCAGGAGCCATGGACTCTAAACTGAAAAACCTATGACACATGTCTCTCAAGTCAGCTAGACCAAGCGAACTCCATGATTCCCCATAGATCCCCTTTTTATTTTTTAATTTCAGAGTATACAAGTCAATCTTCAAAGCAGACATGTGTAGCAAATCTATCTTAAGGCTCAAATGCTTCCCAGAATAACCAACAAAAAAATCCCCAAAAACATGCCTCTAGACTACAATTTACAAGTCCAATTAAAATTACGATATACCAAAAACAATGACCAAAAGTCTTTGCTGGGTTTTTCACAGTATTGAAAGAGGGTAATTTATCTAACTTTGAATGCCGAATAGTTAATATTTATTTCATCATGCAATGTCGGAACATTATTGCTTAAATTAACATGTGACCATTGTTAGTAAACTGCAAAAGCTCTGGGTTTGGTGTCCTGGGTTTCGGCACCAAATGTAAGTAAATTGATAGCTGAAACTGTGAGGAGACAGTTCAACCCTAGAGGGTGAGGTATCCCGGACACCTCAGAGCTACTTAGGACAAGAGCTCTGCCCTGAAGGCGTCCCGGACACCTGAAGCTGTTTAGCACAGCAGTGGTGGCAAAACTGGAGACAGTTCAGCCCTAGAGGGTGAGGTGTCCCAGACACCTCAGAGCTGCTTAGGACAAGAGCTCTGCCCTGAAGGTGTCCCGGACACCTGGAGCTGTTTAGCACAGCTCTGATGGCTGAGACTGTAAAGAAACAGCCCAACCTTGGAAAGGAAGGTTTTCTGACTTCTTGGGAGAGTCAGGCCTGGAACTGCTTCAGCAAGGACGGGTATCCTGACTCTTTGGGAAAGTCAGGATATACCTGGTATGATGGTATGATGGGGGATGGTTTCCCCGCAGGACACAGCAATCCTGCTCCTCTCCTGGAGAGCCACAATCTCTGGCTCAGTGTTACCAGCTCTTTCTCGCTCAGTCCACTATGGGACGTCGCAGAAAGGTTCTTCTGTTCAGCTCCCCCTTGCTCAGTCCACTATGGGATGTTCCAGCAAGGTTCTTCTGTTCAGCAGTCAATGAAGGTCTTCACCCAATACTCTTTTGAGAAAGAGGTTTATTTGGGAAGGAGGAGTCCAGGAGAGTAACTGCCTCTACCAGGGTGGAGAGAACAGCTCACAACTGACCGGGCAGGGCGGTTTGTATAGGATGTCTAGGGGGTGGAGTCAACTGTGATTGGTTAGTTTATTTTCTGCCCAGGGATTGGCCAGTTTTGTGAGCAAGGGGCAGAGATGGCCCTGATTTCAGGGCCAAACTGTGTTTCTTTCACTGGCCTTTCTTGGCTTTTTGACACTACCTCTAAGGCCAGAGCACATTTCTTTCACTGACTCTGATTCTAGGGGCCAAGCGTGTTATTTTGGTACTAGTCCCAGAGTCAGGGCATATTTCCTGGGTTTTGGGTTTGGGGATAAAGTGTTCACTTCTCTGGCTCAGGTCCCAAACACAGGCTGTGTTTCTTTCCCTGGTCCTGGGCCCTAGGGCCAGGATTCTACTGTCCTGCTCTGTGATTGGTTGATTTCACAAGTCAGTTGGACAGGGGTGGAGATGGCTCTGATCTGAGCTAAACTGTGTTTCTCTCACGGGCTTTATCTGAGCCATCCTTCCCTAATTCTGGGCTCCAGGGTCAGGGTGTGTTTCTCTAGCCAGCCCCTTTTCTCTACAACCATCTTTGCCTAGGGAACTATATGAACAGCAGTAACAGATACCTTCAACAGAGACAGCATAGCAAGGAATAGCAGTTCTGCAGTGACAACCCTCCCCTTAGGTTTCATCAACTCTTTTTCCTCAGGTTTTTATCTCAGTCATTGTTGATAGAGAGACTCTGTTTTTCATGGTTTGATGGTTCCATTGCCTCATTGCCTTTCTTTGCTTTAGGGGTAGCCTCTGTAAACATTTTCAATTTTCTTCATTCCTCTTCCATAGGTCAAAGTCAGTCTTTAGGTATCCACATAGCTTTTTTAGCACTCTGAGGAAAAACACAGAGATAGCCTTAGCTCCAGTGAGTTATTAGACCCAGGCCATTCCTATGACCTGACATTGCATGTCTTCAAAGGACTATGCCCCCGAGTTGCTTTTGGAGGGGCCATACAATATTCTAAAGCAGTATGGCTGTCTTTGCCCAATTTTTAAAAAAATAAATTATAAAACATAGAAGAAAAAATATTATGAGGATTAGCCATAATACCCTTATCCCCCTCCTTTATTTTTAAATAATGTTTAAGTTGTCTATTACCTCTTTCCAGAAAAGATTGGTGCTGAGGGTTATATGAAATGCCTGTTATGTGAATAATAGCATATTGTTGGTCACATTCCTGAAAAAGCTCAGCAGTATATGCATGAGCATTGCCAGTTTTTAATATTTTACAGGGAACTAAACCAGCAAAATCTCTGAGTAAAAAGTTGATCATATCCTTAAGTGCTTCTCATGATCAGAGAAGAGAAAAAGTGAATAAATAAGTCTGTACAATCTCATGAACATATTTTAACTTCCCCAAACTGGAGACATGAGTAACATCTATGTGCCAAATATGATTTGGCAGCAATACTCCAGGACTTATAGCATAAGAGGCTAGAGACTTGATATTAACTCTTACACAAGAAAGGGTATTCTTTAACTCTCAAAGTAAGCCTGTTCTTTAGTTAGTGAAAAACATTTTTTTTTCAATGAAAATTTTCAATGCTTTGACGAAAGCTTTCACATGGTTCTCATGTTTTATTTAGGTTGTTAGTTCCTAGGAAAAGAGACAGTGTTAACATTTACCTCAGATAAATGGACTGAAAAATTAGAATGTGACTTAGTATATGCAAAACAAACCAGATTTTCCTATGTCTCTAATTCTCACTGAATTCATTGTAATAAATCATGAATAGAGGTGTCTGATGAAGTGATCCACCTGTTTCTAGATGCTGCACTGTCAGCACTGCATATTTTGTGTCAGAATATCAGTTTAGAGGCTTAGGGTAATTCCACTTGTTTTACAGAAGCATGTGAGTGAGTCTAGATCTGTGAAGCATTTCTAGAAACTAGGGTACTCTTACCATCTTTAGGGATATGTACAAATACTTATACAGACGGTATCAGAGAAAGCTTGGTAGTTTCAGGAAATTAATCCACTATCATTACTCTTATTTTTTTCTTGTTGCATGACTGCCAATAATTGATGCAATGTATGCTCTTAGAGGGCTGCAGTCAAAGATAACTCTTGAATATATGAAGGCCCAATATTAGTTAAGAAGTGGGTGTAATTATTAGCATCTCCTTTCTTTCCAAAGGGACCAATAACAGTCTGGCATGAAGCATTAGCATTCTCATATGCCAGCTGCTTGATAATAATCATTTCTGCCTCTCTATCAATTGTCAGGTAACTAATGTCCTGCAAAAGAAGAGAAATAAAATCTTGATATGTTTCATCAGGCCTGTACCTAATTTTAGAAAGTTCCTTTGTTGTTCTTTAAGAATCTGGGAATTTACAACATGCTTGCAGTGCTAAAGCCTTTATTTGTACATAAGCCTCAGGAGGATATTTTATCTCCTGTTGAGCATCATTGTACATGCCTCCTCATGTGAACACTTCAAAAGTTAAGGATGCATTATTTTGCTTATGTCTATTAGCTTGGTCCTGACATCTTTCTGAATAATCAGCCTTCTACAGTAAATATTTACCCCCAGTAAGACCAGATTGTATTGTTAGACCCCAAAATCTAGGGTCTAAAGTGGGCACCCCAAGAACCCAGACGCCAGTCCAGTTGATGCAACAGCACGAGGTTTTTATTGAAGAAGCGACTGGGCAGACGGGCAAACTCTGCTCCTAAGAGCAAGAGTTGCATCTTACTGCAGCCCCATGGGGACTTTTAAAGAAAAAAACCCACAAAAGCCATAAGATTACAATTCCCATACAATTTCATTGCACAAGATAATGGTCTGATCACAGAGTGATCACAGAGGGGGTACAGTTATGCAAACCTCAAGGGGGGTATCAGGGTGGGAGTGGAGTTTACACAAAGGTTACAGTGGTCCTTCCTGGAACACTTGCAACTATCCCAGTCACAGTTGAGCACATCTTTTAACAGAAATCTTTTTACATTGTTACATTGTTACGGGTTGAATAATGGCTGAGTCAGGTTGCCCTTAGAACTAGATTTTTAGTTTCTTATTTCCTGGGGCTTGGGGGGTGTAAGCCTGAAGGGTTAGGGTCTTTCATTAAGAAGATTTTTCCAATTAGAGGCATCAAAAGCATCTCCAGAGATAGAATCAAGGAGATACAATATAAAAGTGTCTCATATTGAGCACAAGCGTGCATAAGATCCTTAAGAGTCTTAAATGAAATGAGTATATAATTTTTAACTTGCTGCCACAGGTTATGATGGTTGGCCATTTCACAAACCAGGAAAAGGGAAAAAATACTTATATGTCTTCTCTCATTGTCTGGGCTCAATACAGAGCCTCTTGCATTAGAGATCTGTACTGTGACTTAAAAGGAGTTGATTCTTTTATCCAGGAGTGAGAAACCTCCTTAATAACCTTAGTAAGAGATAAAGTGAAGCAGCAAAAAAGTGTCCCCATGTTATCAGGAACTGTACTTGGTAGATAGGGGTTAGGAGTGGAAGAAATTGGAGCTTGAAGTGCAGCAGCAAGATTAGCACAAAGAGGAAGATAGTCAATTTCATCATAGAGACACTAGATAATATATATTCAAGTTTTAATTTTTCTCCTGTTCCCAGTATTAATTCTGCTTTGTCCTGATCACTTTCACTTTTAATTTTAACTGTGTCTCTTTTGTAGTGAAAATTATAGTTGGTCTTAATTCAAACTTAGAGTCAGATATCAGGTAAATGCTGAAAGATCAGAGAAATAAAGGAGCCATACACTAGAGAGACTTCTTACTTCCCCCAAATTCTCAGACAAAAGGGCCAAGCTCCTGTGTCCACCCTGCCTTATCACTTCTTCTCTCTGCCCAGCCATATTACTTCCTATTTTTTTTCCTCCCAAGTATGGGATCAAAGGCATGAGATACCAAGTGCTAGGATTAAAGGTGTGTGCCACCACTGCCTGGCCTCTAGTGGCTAACTCTGCTCTCTGGTCTCTAGGCAAACTTTATTTGTTAGAGCACAAACAAAATATCACTATACTCTTTTATCTATTATGGATTTTATTTCCTTTCAAAGCTAAAAAGCATCACTAGGAATTTTTTCTGGTCCCATTGCATCTAATTCTCCCTGAATTGTTCTTCCTAACCAGGACCAAGTTCTGGGGCTGAGAGATCCCTCTTCAGGGAAAGAAGGATGAAGTTCATCATTTCATCAACTTGTGGGGTTCTGCTTTTACTCCTTCCACCAGCAACAAAGTTCACAAATGTTGTGAACAAAATGCAAACAAATGTTGTCCCTCCTACTCTGTCTAGCCTGTATCTGATATGAATTATTGCATGGGGGGACCCCTGAGAGTATCTCATGCATGTAGGGAAACATGTTGGGTAGATGCAGTTGCAGATGCAGATGCCATGTGGGCATAGTGTCAGTGTCAGCGGCAGACAGTAGTTCACAACCCAGGTGCTGCATCCATGTGGAGAGTTTATTATAACAGAGAGATGAAGAGAAAGATAGGAAAGAAAGAGACAGAGAGAAAGAGAAGAGAGAGAAAAGTTGAGTGTGCACACCTTGTGGGAGGAAAAAGTGGAAGAGAGAGAGAGGAAGGGTAGGATTCATGATTCTTAAGCCAGCTAGAGCAGTCCAACTCCATGATTTCCTGCAGCTAGCATCTGGCAGAATTTGTTCAATGTTTGTCTTACATAACTTAACTCTGTTTTAAATTCAATTACTTAGTATATATAAAAATATAAAATTTACAATTAAGTATGCAATTATTAAGTATGTATATAATTATATTATGGTTTAAGAGTACAAGTAAATTTACATAACCATGAAGCAGATATGTTTATATAAAACTAAATTTTGGGTAAATATTTGATACTTCAGGGTGTAGAGCATCCTTAATGTGGTGGTTAGAATAAAAATTCTCCCACAGGCATAAAGGGAGTGGCACTATTTGGAAGTGTGGTCTTGTCTGAGTAGGTGTGGCCTTGAGTAGGTGTCGGGGTGGGGTTTGAGGTTTCAGAAACTTAAACCTGGTCTAGTGGCTCATTGTCTCTTCATATTCCCTGCGTATCCAGAAGTAGAAGTCTCAGCTACCTTTTCAACACCATGTCTGCCTGCATGCCACCATGCTTCCCTCATGATAATGATGGACAAAACCACTGAACTATAAGCCAGTTCCAATTAAATGTTTTCCTTTATAAGATTTGCTGTGGTTATGGTGCCTCTTCACAGCAATAAAAACCCTAAGACAAAAGTGTTATTTATTCATTTATTTATTTTACATTCTGACCACAATTTTTTCTTTCCCTCCTCTCCTTCCATTCCTGCCCACCCCTACCTCCCCTCTTCTCCTCCATCATCTACTCCTCTGTTTCTGTTCTGGGTATCAACAAAGCGTGGCAAATCAAGTGGCAGTAAGACTAATCTCCTCCCCTGGAATTAAAGCTGGGCAAGGCAATCCAGTGTAAGGAATAGGTTCCCAAGAGCCAGCCAAAACATTAGAGACATCCCTCACTCCCATTGTTAGGAGTCCCACAAGTAGACCAAGCTACACAACTGTCACACATATGTAGAGGACTTAGGACAGTTCCCTGCAGGCTCCCTGGTTGTTACATCAGACTCTGTGAGTTCTCTGTGAGTTCATATGAGCCAGGTTAGTTCTTTCTGTGGGTTTTCTTGTGATGACTTTGACCCCCCTAGCTCCTACAATCTTTCTTCCCTCTCTTCAGCAGGATTCCCCAAACTTGGCTTAATATTTGGCTGTGGATCTCATCTGCTTCCCTCAGTTACTGGATGAAGGCTCTCCGATGACAATTGGTGTAATCATCAGTCTGATCACAGGAGATATCCATTGTTGCTAGGAGTCTTAGCTGGGGTCATCCTTGAAGATTCATGGGAGTTTTCCTTGCATGAGGTTTCTACTTGAATCTTAAATGTAATCTTTTTAAGTACTCTACTCAACCATCAACCCCCAATTTAATCCCTCAGGTTTACATCCCCAACCTCCCCAAGTCTACCCATGAGATCTCTTCTATTTTCCCTTCCAAGGGAGATCCAGGCATCCACTTTTGGGGCCTCCTTGTTAACTAGCCTCTCTGGGTCTGTGGATTGTAGCATGGTTATCCTTTACTTTATAGTTAATATCTACTTATGAGAGAGAACATACCATGTTTGTCTATCTGGGTCTGAGTTATCTCACTCAGGATGATTTTTTCTAGTTCCATCCATTTGCCTTCAAATTTCCTGATCTCATGATTTTTAACAGCTGAGTAATTATTGTCAGTGTCAGGATCACTGTAATACAGTGAGACTCTGGAGTTGACCACACAAATAGTGCCCCCAAACATGGTGCAGATTCTCTTCCTGGTGGTAGACAGTAATGAGGAGTTCTAAGAAGAAAGGAGCAGAGATCAGGAGGTATAAGTAAATACTTGTGTCAATTACTGGTGTTCTACTCAGGAATTTTGTCTCCTGTTCCAACATGATCAAAGCTCTTACCCACTTTCTCTTCTAGAAGGTTCAGTGGATTTATGTTGAGTTCCTTGATCTACTGGGACTTGAGTTTTAAGCATGGGTAATAGATGTAGATATAACGGTCTTATTAAATAAAAAACACAGAGCGAAATGCAGAGTTAAAAGCTCAAGAGATCAGAGCAGTAGCTAAGAGCTGAGACTAAAACCTCTTTCTTACCCCTCTTTGCCACTGCTGTCCTTCCCCTGAGAAAGAGACCTACTTCCCGTGTGTCTGTCTTTTTATTGACTTTCCATTCTGCCTTCTCATTGGTTGTAAATCCAACCACATGACCTCCTCATCACTGTCTGTCTATACAGACCTCCACGTCTTCTATGGTTGGTATTGAGATTAAAGGTGTGTGTCTCCATGCTGGTGGTGTCCTTGAACACACAGAGATCTGCCTGTCATGTGATGGGATTAAGGACATGTGCTACCACTGCCAGACTTCTGCTATGGCTTGCTACTAGCTCTGACCCCCAGACACTTTTATTTATTAACATACAAATAAAATCACATTTCAGCACAAATAAAGTATCACCATAAATAGATATGGATTTATTTGCATTTTTCTACATGTGGACTTCCAGTTAGACCAGTACTATTTGTTAAGGAAGCTTTCTTTTTTTCATTGTATAATTTTGGCTTCTATGTAAAAAAAATTGAATGTCCATAGGTCTGTGGATTTATGTCTGTGACTTTGATTTGATCCCATTGATCAATGTATCTATTTTTATACCAATATCATGTTGTTTTTATTACTTTAGTTTAGTAGTAGAGATTGATATTAGGGATGGTGATGCCTCTCCCAGTTCATTTATTGTACTATTTTAGCTTTCCTGGTTTTTTGTTTTTCCATATGAAGTTAAGTTCTGTTCTTTCTAAGTCTTTAAAGAATTATGTGAGAATTTTCATGAGGATTGCATTGAACCTATAGATTGTTTTGGTAAGATGGTCATTTTTACTATGTTAATTCTACCAGTCCATGACCATGGGAGATTTTTCCATCTTCTGATATCTTCTCCAATTTCTTTCTTCAAAGACTAAAAGTTTTTAATCATATAAGTCTTTCACTTTCTTGGTTAGAGTTATCACAATATATTTTATGTGGTTTGTGGCTCTTGTGAAGGGTATTGTTTCTATAATTTCTTTCTCTTCAGTTTTATCCTTTGTATATAAGAGGCTAGCAAGGTTTTGAACATTGCTCCCTGAAACATCTTAAGATAGGTCTCTTCACTCTGAGTTACAATCCATCCATCCATCCATTCATCACACACACACACACACACACACACACACACACACACACACACACTCTGTATACCAGGCTACTCTTGAAGTCTGCCTGTCTCTGTCTCAGGAGTTCTGGGATTAAAGACATGTGCCACCACTGCCCTGCCCTAAATGTAAAACTTTTAAGTGTACCTTTTTTTTTTAAATCAAGAATTGAAAGACATGTAGGAAAACACAGAGCTGACTTGGTCTTTCCCTTACTGAAGAGATGATGAAAGGGAGATCAATGTTGTATGGTTACACATGAACAGTCAGTACTAGAACCTGTCTGACAAGTTAATCTCATTTGTCTAAACACTTACATTTCTTCCAACTTATCCTAAAACACTTGTGAGTGACAGTTGCTGTGTCCTATTTTTCTCTTGTACAGTTTTTCCTGAATCTGCCAGACCGCCCATTTCACACATTGAAAAAGAGGTGTGTCAGAAAAACACTAAGAGAAAATTATTTAATAATGTGTCCTGTCACATCACTAGGACACTCCCCCAAAACACACATGTTTAAGTCTAATGAGTATCCTGTGTTAAAAAGTCTTATTTGATGAGTTTGTAAAAGTTCTTACTCCACAGACTCAGCACCATGTGTCTAGGAGTAAAATTGCTTACTGTGTGATCCAGGATGGTCCTGAACTGTGTGTTACTAAGTACGAAGCAACTTTTCATGGCACACATTCTCATCATGATCCTGTCTATTGTACATATACTCATTATATGCTGTCAATTGGAAACAAAAAAATCCAACAAGATACAGTTTGGCCATTTAGCATTTCTTAATATAATGTTTCTTATTGTTGCTACAGTTGGACTTTCTTTTACTCAACTCTTCCTTCCTCTCTTAGAGGAATTTCTTTATTGAGTGGACCACCATACATTGCCACAGTATAACGCACAATAGTTTCACTGCCTTAACCTTCTTCTGTGGACTACAGAGTAGATCCCTGCTCAAGATAGTTTCATTCAATATATTGGGGGGTAGAATGCATTTAGATGCTTTTTAGCTATTATCTTTGATGGAGGAAAGAGAGGAATTTCTTACATATCTCATGTTCTAAGGAAATGGTAAATGGTAGTTGAACCCAGAGTTCTAGATGCATGGATAGGTTATGAGAACATGACCTTCATTGGACAATTTCCAAGAATGAAAGAAAACAGGTATGGTGCACAAGTTCAGAGCACAGATTATAAACAAGAAACTTGATTTCTGCTAAGAAAGTAAGGGGTTTATTTGAAATTAAGGAATACAAGAAATAGGGTAATTCTTATTCCCAAAGGGAGAAAGAAACTGAATATGTTGAATGTGGACATCATATTGGTCTGCAGATGCACATGTATCATAGAAAGAAATTCTGAGACTCATACAGACAATAGTCAAGGAAGAATGATGTAGGTTGCCTTTGGTCCTGGAAAGCCTGATGACCCACTTATTTTTGACTGTATAAGCCAAGCATGGACCTTTTCTGGCCCTTTCCCCTAGAAGGCATGCTGTGATGTAACCTGTTGGCATTATCCTGTTTTGCTTACATTTGACAAATTTCTTTCTTCACATTTGCAACCAAATTGGCCCAAGAGGATGACATCCCTGAGCTCTTGCTGTCTGTTATCTTGGCTGAAATCATGATGCCTGTGGCTATAGACCAAGATCCACAAACATCTTGCAGCTTGTTTTTCAAATGAACACAGAGCCACAGATGCAGAGCCAAAGGAAAGAGAAAGTTTCAAACCTCCCAATGGAAGTGGAAAGATCTTGGATTGATAATTGTGACAGCCTCACTCATCAACATAGTTAGAAGCACACATGCCCACAAATGTACTAGGTGAGTACAAATATGCTGGACACTGAGGTCTGCATCTAACAGACTTATGGCTATGCAGACACACGTATTAGTAGAATGTTCTCCTCAATTTTTATTTCCTGTCTTCTGCAGATTCCTTATCTTTTGTGGGCCTTTAATAGTTCTGAGTGCTATTGGAGAATCACAGAAGAATTTCATCGTGAAGGAGATGTGGTAATTGGTGCATTTTTCCCTCTTCATACGATTTATACAGGCAACAAACTTCCTCATGCCACTAAGCCATATTTTTACACAGACTTCCACCTACAGTAAGTGCCATTTTTTTTTATTAATTTCTATATCAAAATTCCCATATCCTATGGTATGTTTGGATTCAAACTCCCATACTCATTATCTTTTTCATCATGACTATCCTACTTCAATTCTGATATGCCTATTTAATTATATATTACTGTTGATTTCCTTTCCTCTCTTAAAGAGGAAGTGAGAATTTTTTTAAATTAAGAATCCTTTCTTTCCCATGTTGCAATTGTAATCTTACAGGCTTACTTTGTCATGCATATTGTACCTCATGCTTTATGTTTTAGGTCCTTAGAGGAAGATAATTTAATTAAAGGTTGACAAGTACTTCAGGGCATTTGAATTGGAATAGGGCTTCTGTAAAACAAGGTGATGCCACTAAAGACAGTGACTTCTGAATGCCTGATATGATGCTATAAAGACAAAATTTGTATGTTTTCTATGCAGCTAATACCAAATCTCAAGTGTTAGAATTAGAATTTGGGAATATTTCTCTTGTGCAAAAACACTTCACCTGTGTCTGAGTTTGCATCTAAATGTTTATCTGATATTCTTTCATTCTCAGGCAGGCTTTCATTTTATCTGCTTGCTCCATGTGTTCTAACATGTCCTTCCTCATTGTTATAAGTTTAGTCATAAGACATATTGTATTGGCCGGGCTGTGGTGGTACATGCCTTTAATACTAGCACTTGGGAGGCAGAGGCAGGCAGATCTCTGTGAGACCAGCCTGGGCTACAGAGTGAGTTCCAGGAAAGATACAGAAGCTACATAGAGAAACATTGTCTTGAAAAACCAAAAAGAAAAAAAAAAGACATATTGCATTGTCAACACATTAGGCTATTTATTAACTTGTCTTAAATATGCAAAATGAAGGTGAGTGTCATCCAAGTCTTGTCATATTCCTTGGTCTAGTTAACAAGTAATAATCATGCATGTTTCTTTAAAAAAACAACAATGCATTCTTTATTCCATGGATATGTTTCCTCAGTGGTAGGGTTCCATTCAATTGGATGTGAAATAAAGGCATCCACAATTAATTGTGAACACAGCATGGAAACATAGAAACACATAATCAAAGCCATGCTGAGAATCAGTGGATGAAAAATTACAATAAGAAATAAGTGGTAGGATGGATTGTGGTCAGTGTGACACTACTGGGTATTTGCTAAAACCTTGGTAGGATGCTAATTCATTAGATCACAGAAAGTTTAGGAGAGGAAGTGTTCAGATGTGAACAGTCACAGGATATTATAATTGACATAGCAAAAATCCAGAATTGGTGTCTTCTGCTTTGTAGTTTGCCAAAGCTGCCCATGGCTCCTCTTTTTCTCTATTCTCTAATGGCACCAGTTCAGTCACCAATATGCATCAGTATTGATTGCTTTCTTGGTTGTGTATCATGGAGCATATGACTGCAAAAGGAATAATTTCAGTTATGTGAGTTTTGAGTGGTTGTCTTATTCATCACATACAAGAATACAGTGGTGTGTCAAATGACTTAACTTCTTATGAAATCAGAGATATAATCAAACTGTGTTTATGGAAGAAAAACTTTTTTTCTACAAAAGATTAATATGTGTTTTTGATTACATACTTGCTAAATGTATGTTTTATACAAAATGAGATTCGTGAATATATATATATATATATATATATATATCTACTACAAAGTTAAAACACTTCTGTCATGCTTCTAATTAAATGCATTATTTAGGTGTGTCAAAAATTCATATACTTTTAAGAGGTATTGTTCTCCCCTCCTTCCCACTCTTCCTCCCCACTCTTTCCTTTTGCTTTTTTGAGATATTTTCTCACACACATAAGTATGTTCTTTCATCAGTTGTTTCTGTCGTATTTTTCTACATGCATAAGTATGTTAATCATGATCATCATAACTTCAAAAAGATATAAGCTGAAGCTTAGCATTATGCTCCACTGCATTAGTTTTTATATGGTCCAATTTATGTATGGTGGCTCACATCCTTGTAAAACAAAACTAAACAGTATCTTCTTTAGGCATTGATGGGAATGTTTTTCTTTCAAATTTACAGAAAAAAATGTGTTTAACTTGATATTTCAAAGTGGATCTGTAGCTAGAGATTTCCTGCCTGGCCCACAGTCAGGACAAATCTCTATCACCTGCCAGTCCCACAGCCGCTCAAACCCGACCAAGTAAACACAGAGACTTAAATTGGTTACAAACTGTATGGCCGTGGCAGGCTTCTTGCTAACTGTTCTTACAGCTTAAATTAATCCATTTCTATAAATCTATACCTTGCCACATGGCTCGTGGCTTACCGGCATCTTCACAAGCTGTTTCTCATCGTGGCGGCTGGCAGTGTCTCTCTGACTCAGCCTTCCACTTCCCAGCTTTATTCTCCTCCTTGCCCCGCCTATACTTCCTGCCTAGCCAATGGCCAATCAGTGTTTTATTGATTAATTAGCAACACATTTGCCATACATCCCACAGCACTTCCCCCCCCTTTTTTTTTTTCCAAAAGGAAGGTTTTAACCTTAACAAAGTAAAATTACATATAATTTGGGAATTTGGACGTAGCTTCTCTTACTACTTCCTGCTGGAAGGGGGCGCTGTATCTTATGGGGAAACAAAGAAAATTTTAGAATTATGGAATAGTCCATGAGGCTGTATCGTCTGAGCCAGATGCCTTCAAACCATTCTGGATGTTGGATCATCTGGGCCATGGTGTCATTGGAGACCTTCAGGGGGTCTTGGCTGGTCAAACCTGATGTATCTTAATCTGGAACAAATCCATAGCCTTTGGCTTTCTGTGGGAACAAAAGCAGAGACTCCTTTCCAAAGTAACATATCCTTATATCCAAATTTTGAAGTCAAGATATCTTTAAAATATGCCTATTGGTTTAACTCAGCTTCCTTTACAATCAAATATCTATCTGCAGTTAAGAATCCCAAAGACAACACAATCCAGATTCTCTGTGTAATATTCATCTTTACGTAGCTTATTTTTATACTACCTTTACTGTCTCTTTAAAGACTTTATATTTTAAAACTATGTATTTGTTTCTATAACTCTATATATCACCTTTTTTTGTCTCTTTCAAGCCTACGTATCTTTTACACACATTGTAAACTATTACATCTGAATCTGTCTTATTGTGAATCTCTTGCCTTAAACTGCAGCAGCTGTGGCTGCTGGCTCCGCCCACCTCAGCTTCCCAACATGGCTATGTTTACCGCCAGCTCTGGGAGCTATCATGGGTCTATGCTTTTATCCAAGAAGCATGTAGCCCAGAAACCTCTTCTTTTGTTTTGTACTAGGAAAGGCTAAATCCACCATGCAGCTTAATGTGCCACTTGCAGAGGCCTCATTCCCGCCATACAGCAGGTTGAGCACACACGCCAGGAACCCACAAGTAGCTCAAACCAGCAGCTGCCGCTCATTTGAGAGAGACAATTAGGAACTGTTTTTAGCTCCGTTTTAGAATCTTTTTTCTCAGTTTTTAGGTGGAAACTCTTGCCACCACGTTGGACGCCATTTGTAGCTAGAGATTTCCTGCCTGGCCCACAGTCAGGACAAATCTCTATCAGGATCTCATCAACTGTGTATGCAGTTCTTGAGTTGATTGATTAACAAGTTATGTATCATAAGAATATTATCTTTGACAATTGATGTTTTAATATTTTACATATTTTTCTTTAGATATACCCCATTTATGAACGTTTTATTCATTAAAGAATGTATGTATGTGCTTTCAGGTCATTCTTAAATGTTTTACAATGCAATACAATTATATATATACACACACACACACACACACATATATATATATATATATATATATATATATTATAGTGTCTGAGATTGCAATGCAATTACAATTTATTGCTTCTCATTCCTTCCTTCAAACCCTCCCATATACTTTCCTTGCTTTCTTTCAAATTCATGGCCTCTTTTTTTCATGAATGCTTGATATTTTATATTTAAGCTGGAAAAACAGCATCTTGCCCATAGATCAAAATTCATCATTTTTTGTTGTTGTTCTTATAGAGGTGAAACTTTATTAGTTTGAGAAGTGTAAATGGTTTAGTACAAAATTGTATTCTCTTAAATATACGTTATATTTTTTTCAGGAATTAAAAAAAAAAAAACAAAATGAAGCAGTTGCCAATTTGCCAGAACATTTCTCATGTAGATAAAGACATCCTGGATTCCTTTCTCCATGCCTCCTTTTCAGTGTATTAGAGTGAAAATGTCTCCACCCCTAAATTATGTTTGTTCTGAGCCCTACCCTCCACTGTTGGCCATGATATCATAATTGTTCTCCCTCTTTCTGTGAATTGTAGGCCTGTGTTTTTTTTCCTTTGAAAATAGACAGTATGGTCCTTGAATGTGCTGTAAATCTTTTTATGGAGGGCTATCTGGCCCCTTTTTTCATTTTTAGGTGTTTGAAAAATTTTCCTTTGGTGTCTGCCTTTAGCTACTGAACTTAATTCATGTCCAGTTTGTCTTTTTCTTTTCTTTCTTTCTTTTTCTGATAAAGCTTTCCTTTCTATGGCTCAGAAAGTTGCATATTGTGATATACAAAACGTTCTTGAAATGTATTTGTAGATGCCAAGATAATATTTTCTGCTCAGAGAGTCACATGTGTTTATACACTAAAGATCATCCCCATTGTCAAAGCAAACAAACTGCCATAGAGAAAGTGTAATGAAGCATCAGAATGAGCAACAGCATTAGGATTTAAATCATACATATTTCCAAAAATAACATTTTTCTCAAATTGTATCTTTTCAAGTCCTATAGCTCCGCTTGCTGACATAATTACATGGCCGTTTTTTCTTTTATTGAAAATAGATTATTTTCTCACATAATATATCCTGATTACAGTTTCCCCTTCCTCTATTCCTTGTAGTACCAACCTACCTCCTCTCCCATCTGGACCCACTCCCTTTCTGTTTCTCATTATAAAAGAACAGGCTTCTAAGAGATGGTATTGAAATATGACAAAATAAAATATAATAAGATAAAACAAAAACTATCATATAAGAGATGGTTAGGTAGGTCAATACAACAGAACAAGGAGCTCGAGTGATGGTAGGCAAATTGGATATCCTCTTATTTGCACCTCAGGAATCCCATAAACATAGTTAACTGGAAGCCATAATATATATGCAGAGGACTTTTGGTCATGTTGACTTAGAGGGCCCATTTACTTGGTGTCATCCACCTGCTCTGTATCTTACATTCTTTCTGCCTCCTCCTCCACTGGATTCCCTGACCTTTGAGGAGAGGAATTTTATGGTGACATCCCATTTAAGGGCTGAGTGTTCAAGGTCTCTGTCTCTGTCTCTGTCTCTGTCTCTCTCTCTCTCTGTAATGTCTGTCTGTGGATCTCAGTATTTGTTCCAATCTACTGAGGAGGGAAGCTTCTTTAATAACGACTGAACACAGCACTGATCCATGAGTATAGCAGAATACCCTCAGGTGTCATTTTTTTTTTATCACTTTTTCCCTTTTTTAGACATGCATAATTTGATTGTACCTCAGATTTCTGGGGTATTTTTTTTCCTGATTCCTGGTGACCCAAAGAGTGCAAGGTATGGGTTCTACCTCATGGAGTGTACCTAATGTCAAATAAGTTATTATTCAATTATGCCCACAGGCTTTGTGCCACCATTGCCCTTAGCATATCTTGCAAGCAGTATACCATTTTAGATAAAGGGTTTGTGTCTGTCTTGCTTTTCTATATTTTTCTTTTGGTAGCATGCATAGTACCTTCCTGTACCAAAATGCTAGAACATATGGATGAAGGCTCTATGTGGATACTACATCAACTTATCTGTTTTCAATGATATATAAATGTTACCTTCAGCAATGGGGCCTTGTTGTCAGTTTGTGGAAAGCAACCTATTGTCTGGGCAATAGCCTGGGTGGCTTTGCAACTCCCATGGGACCCCTTTGGGCTAACAACTCAGATACAACTTAATCCCAGTCATGGAGTTTCATTTGGTGACAAGAGATAGCCAGTTGTGATACTCTGTCCCCCAATATTTGGTGATTTCATGTAGACCACACACACACACACACACACACACACACACACACACACACACACACAATTCAGGAATTTTCATTGTATTAGGCTTTCATACTTCTCTTTAGTATTTTGCTGTCATTCCTGTATTTTCTCCCTCACACTCCTGTCCCCTCTCCTTTCCCGCTTGATTCCCTGATTCTAATGCCCCCATACATCCATAATTATTGATTCTATTTCCCTTCCCTAATTCTATCTATCTGTTTTCTCTAAACCCTTACTCTATACCTACCCTCTGTAGTTCTACAGATTACAGTTTGGTTACCATTGACTTAACTTCTCATATCAACATGTGAGTACATACCATATTTGTGTTTCTGGATCTGGGTTACCTCACTCAGGATGTTTTTTTTCTAGTTCCATCCGTTTACCTGCAAATTTCATGTTGTCATTTATTTTAAACTGCTGAGTAATACTCCATTGTATAAATGTACTACATTTGCTTTATTCATTCTTCTGTTGAGTGACATATTGCTGTTTCCAGTTTCTAGTTATTATGAACAAAACCACAATGAACAACATTGAGCAAGCGTCTTGGTGGTAGCATGCAGTGTCTTTTTGGTATATGTTTAAGACTGGTATAGCAGCATCTTGAGGCACATTGATTTTTGTCTTCCTGAGGAACTGCTATACTGCCTTTCATAATGGTTGTACCATTTTTACTTCCACCAGCAATGGAGGAGTGGTCCTCTTACTCTATATCCTGGACAGCATGAGCCGTCACTTGTTTTTTGGTCTTAACCATTTGGACAAGTGTAAGACAAAATCTCAAAGTAGTTTTGATTTGCATTTCTGATGGCTAAGAATGTTGAAAATATAAAATATTTCTCAGCATTTTGAGTTTCCTCTACTTAGAATATTCTGTTTAGACCCATATCCAGACATTTTGCACAGAGCGAGTGAGACCTTGGAACACACAGTTCTAAGTAGGGTGTCTCTACCAAATCCCTCCTCTTGGAGCTCAGGGAACCCCAGGAAAAAGGAAGAAGAAAGAGTGTAAGAGCCAGAGGGGATGGAGGACACCAACAGAACAAGGCCCTCTGAATCAACTGAGCAAGGCTCATATGAACTCACAAATACTGCAGCAGCAAGAACTGAGGCCATATGGGTCTGAACAAGGTCTTCTGTGTAAATAGTATGTTTTCCAGCTTAGTATTTTTTAAATTTTTAAAAATTATTTTTTCTACATACCACCCATAGATCCCACCTCCTACCTCCTTCCATCTCCCAGCCCTTCCTCCCAAGCCACCCCACATCCCCCAAATCAAGGTCTCCCATGAGGAGTCAGCAGAGCCCAGCACACTGAGCCTAGGCAGGTCTAAGCCCCTTCCCACTGTACCAAGGCTGCACAAGGCACCACACCACAAGTACCAGATTCCCAAAAGCCTGCCTATGCACCAGGGATGGATACCGATCCCCCCCTTGGATGTTCCCCAAATAGTTCGAGCCAAACAACCATCTTCCATATCCAGAGTGTCTAGTCCAGTCCTGTGGGGGCTTCACAGCCACTAGTCTACAGTTCAAGGGCCTCTAATAGTATGGCCAGTCATCTCTGCACTTCTTCCCGTCATGATCTCCACATTCTCTGCATGCAGAATCCCTCTTCTCTCTCGTTGATTGCATTCCCAGAGCTCATCCTGGTGCCTGGCCATGGATATTTGCATCTGTCTCCATCAGTCACTGGACAAAGGCTCTATGATGATAGTTATGGTAGTTCGCTAGACCAGTCACCAGAGTAGACCAGTCCAGGCACCCTCTGGACCACTGCCAGCAGAACAAGGTGGTGTCATCCTTATGGGTTCCTGAGAGCCTGCCCAGCACCCTACCTCTTCCTTTTCCCATGATGCCCTCATCTATAATGGTATCTCCCTCCCTGCCCTCCCACTCTGTCCATGTTCCAGCTTGACCCACCCATTTCCCTATGTTCTCATTCCCCACTCCTTACCCTCTGCCATCCACCCACACCCAGTCCTTTCATGTAGATCTCATCCACTTCTCCTTCACAGGGTCATCCATGTGTCCCTCCTAGGGTCTTTCCCTGTTAGCTAACCTCTCTGGAGCTGTGGGTTGCAGTCTGGCCATCTCTCCCTCACATCTAGTATCCACTTATGAGTGAGTACATACTATGTTTGTCCTTCTGAGTCTGGGTTACCTCACTCAGGATGATATTTCCTAGTTCCATCCATTTGACTGCAAATTTCTTGATATTGTTTTTTATTTCTGAGTAGTATTCCATTGTGTATATGTGCCACATTTTCTTTATCCATTCTTCAGTTGAGGGGCATCTGATCTGATCAGGTTTCCAGGTTCTTACTATTACAAATAATGCTGGTATGAACATAGTTGAGCATGTGTCCTTGTGGTAAGATTGAGCATTCCTTGGGTATATGCCCAACCAGCTTAATATTTCTTATGGGACTCCTGAATGTGTGAATGAGTGGGTGTTTGATGCTTGTGACTGCCCCTGTGGTTCTTTTCCTTCTGTTTGGTTACCTTGTCTGTCTCAATGTGATGGTTTTTGTTTAATATTATATTTTATTTTTAGTTGTTATCTCCTAGAAGCCTGTGTTTTTTTAATGATAGAAAGAAAAGGAGTGAATCCTGAGTGGAAGGGATGTGTAGAGGGGGTGGGGGAGTAGAAAGAAGGGATCCTATAATCAAGATATAGGATATATGAGAAAATGATCTATTTTCAATAAATGAAAACAAACAAAAAACTCAAAAAATCCAAAATGAGAGAGAATTATCTATGAAGATTCATATCACAATTTTTTAATTTAATTGTATTCTTGATATCCAGTTTTTTTTTAGTTCTTTATATATTTTGATGATTAGATTTCTACTTCAGATGTAGTTGGTACAAATATCTTCACATTGTGTAGGGTGCTGCTTTGTCCAAATGATGGCTTCCTTTGTCTTGCAGAGATTTTTCAGTCTCATGACATACCATTTATTGATTTTTGACCTGAGTGCCTATGCTAATGGTATTCTTCTCAGAAGATTTTTCTCCTGTCCCAAAGAGGTAAAACCTATTCTGCTCTTTCTCTTCTATTGGGATCAGATCAGTGTACCTGATTTTAGATTGAGGTCCTTGATCTTTTTGGAGTTGAGTTTTGTAAATGGTAGTAAATACAGGTTTATTTGGATTCTTCAACATGAAGTCATCTAGTTTTACCCATGTCATTGTGGTATTTTTTCTTGTGTGTATGTCTGTCTTCTTTATCAAAATCAGGTGTCCATAGGTATGTAGAATCCTCAATTTTGTTCTGTTATCAGTGTTTCACTTTTGTGCCAATGCCATTTTTTAACTATAGTTTTGAAGGGTACTTTGAAATTGGGGCACTGACAGAGCCCACAGTTCTTTTACTATTCAGGATTGTTTTAGCTATTCTGCTTTTTTATTTGTTTGTTTTTCCACATGAATCTTAGAGTACTCCATTCAAGTTCTTTGAAGAATTATTTTGGAGTTCTATTGGAGATTGCATTAAATCTGTAGATTGTTTTGATACTGTGTTAGTCCTACTGATCTCTAAGCATGAAATATCTTTTCATCTTCTAATATCTTCTTCATTTTCTTTCTTCAAATGTATTTTAGTTTTTATTACAAGTCTTTCCCTTGCTTGGTTGTAGCTACCCCAAGATGTTTTATATAATTGGAGGCTATTGTGAAAGGTGGTATTTCTATGATTTCTTTCTTATGACACTTGTCATTTGTATATAGGAGAGCTACTGCATTTTTTAGTTAATTTTGTATCCATTTGCTTTGTTGGAAGTGTTTGCCAGCTGTAGGAAAAATTTCCAGTGGAATTTTTAGAGTTCCTTTTTGTTAGGATCCTGCCCTCACTCCAACACATGCACAGTTTGGGGTCTTGCATCTTACATCACCAGCGAGTATGGGCAACTACGTACCCACCTTAAAATGTCAGACACAGACATCCACTCTCTCTCTCTGCTCCCTCTCTGTTTCCTCTATGCTCCCTACTCTCTGCTCTACTCCTACCATCTTTCTTTTTCTCCAGGCCTGGCTCTCCTCCCTCCTATCATCTCCTTCTTTTTAATAAAGCTCTTTGGTGGCTGTGGCCTGTGACTTTTCTGCCGGTAACCAGCACTGCCACCAGCACTGTTTATCATAACCATCACCTTTAGTACCATCATATTGTCTGCAAGTAAGATAATTTGACTTTTTCCCTTCCCATTTATACCCCCTTAATGTACTTCAGTTGTCTTATTGGTCTAGCTAAGATTTCAGTACTATATGAAGTAGTTTTGGAGAAAGTGGACAACCATGTACTGTTTCTCATTTTAGTGGAGTTGATTTGAGTTTCACTCCATTTAAGTTGATGTTGGCTATGTGCTTGCTGTAAACTGCCTTTATTAAGTTTATGTACATCCCTTTTATTACTAATCTCTCTGGGACTTTTATCATGAAGGAATGTTGCATTTTGTAAGAGGAGTGCTTTGTATCTGAGATGTGAGATGATCTGCTGAAGACCTTCATAGGGGGGTGTTTGGGTCCCAAAGAGGATTTGTGGAGTTGGGGGTGGGGTGGGAGGCAAGGCAGAGATAAACATGATCTGAGGATGAATCAGAATAGCTGCCAGCAGCTTTTAATTGAAAAATGAATACAAATTTATATTCTGTATTTGCACATAGTATGAAATGAGAGAAAAGTGCATGTGAGCTGGGGTGTGGCTTGAGATCAGGGGTTGAGGAATCTAACATTGACTTTGACAATAGGCACCAGTCATAGGTTAATGAAAGGGCCACAAGTTCCTCTTACCAGAGATAGGAGAATGACTGCTTTAGCAAGCAAGAACTTTCCTCAGGCCCCAAAAGGAATGGAAACCTTTATCTCAACTCCTGATCTTGGAAAAAAGACCTCAGCTGGGGAGAAGACACTACACAACAATTTCTTAGTCTTATTTTATTTTACATTTTAAAATTCATTTTACATGCCAACCACAGATCCCCCTCTCATCCCTCCACCCACTCCTCCCATCCCCACCTTCCCCTGCCCCCAACCCAGCCCTATCCCTTCCTCCAACAGGGTAAGTTCTCCCATCGGGAGACAGCTAAACCTGGTACATTCAGTTGATGCAGGACCAAGGCCCTCCTCGCTGCATTAAGTGTGAGCAAATTGTCAGACCATTGGTAATGGAATCCAGAAAACCAGCTCATGCACCAAGAATAGATCCTGATCACACTGCCAGGGGCTCCTCGAACAGATCCAGCTACAAAACTGTCTCCCTTATGCAGAAGGTCTAGTTCAATCCCATGCAGGTTCCACAGCTGTCAGTCTAAAGTTTGTGAGTTCCTTTGAGCTTGGTTCAGTTGTCTCTGTGGATTTACCCATCCTGATCTTGAGCCCCCCTTGCTCATGTAATCCCTCTTCTCTCTCTTTGACTGGACTCCCGGAGCTTGGTATGGTGTTTGGCCATGGATCTCTGCATCTGCTTCCATCAGTTACTGGATGAAGGCTCCATGGTGACAGTTAAGGTATTCACTGATCTGAATACCAGGGTAGGCTAGTTTCAGGAACCCTCATCACTATTGCGAGTAGTCTAATCTGGGGTTGTCCTTGTGGATTTCTGGGAATTTCCCTAGCACCAGGTTTCTCCCTTACCCCATAATGCCTCCCTCTCTCAAGGTATCTCTTTCATTGCTCTTCTACTGTGTCCTTCACCCATTTCAACTATTCTGTTCCCTTATGTTCTCATCCCTCATCCCCAGGTTACTCATGGGGATCTCTGTTTCCCCTTCACAAAGTGACCTGTACATCTTACTTAGGTCCCTCCTTGTTTTCTAGCTTCTCTGGAGCTGTGGGTTGTAGTCTGATTATCTTTTGCTTTACCTCTTGTATCCACTTATGGGTGAGTACATACCATGTTTGTTTTTCTGAGTATGGGGTACCTCACTCGAGATGATATTTTCTAGTTCCATGCATTTGTCTTCCATTTTCATGATGTCATTGTTTTTTTTTTTTTTTTACTGTTGAGTAGTACTCCATTACCTATGTACCACATTTTCTTTATCCATTCTTTGGTTGAGGAGCATTTAGGCTGCTTCTAGGTTCTGGTTATTATGACTAATGCTGCTATGAACATAGTGTGAAGGCAATATAAAGGCCTAGACTTGACTTTACAGACACCACCTTCAACCACCTGGTGACCACAGGCTATATTCAGTTCCAGGTATAACCTCAGGAATGTGCCAGAACAACTTGAATAGATAGACTAGACACAGCCAATCAAAAAATAGGGCAGTGAAGTTTAACAAGATCCAGATGCTCCTGCAAACATCCTGTCAGCAGTTTATGATCATTGCAGATATCCAGATAATTCTGTCAGCAGGTTGTGCTTTTGAACCAAAAGTCTAACCCAACAGTTTCAAATGTGTTTTTTTGCTGAAAGTCTAGACCAATAGTTTAAAAAAAAATCACCTTGCCCCATATTCCTTCTACCCAGTCCCTCAAACTGCCAAGGTATGTAATTCCCAGCATGTGTTTTTTTTTCCTTTAAATCCCTCCAACCCCAAAGCCTGGGGACACTGCATTTTCCATCTGCTGGGTGGCAGCCCAAGTTCAAACTTGACAATAAAAAAAACCTTGTGTGCTTGCATTGGAAACTGGCTTTTCCTTGGTCTCTGGGAGTATCACAACACAGGTACAACATTTAGTGCATGGGCCAGGAAAACCCATGACTGCATGGACTCCAGACCAGAGTCTCTGACTGGCTGATAAGTGTGTCTCTAAGTGTCTTTTTGTCCTGTTTGTCTGTGTTCAGTTTCATTTATGTGGCATGCCTAAGTCAATGATTATGATCAGGAATGGTTAAGGGGCAGATATACCAAAGGACCATGATCACAATGGACTGAAGGATGTTTCAGATCCTGGTAGTGGATCTGTTTGATTGATGACAGGGGCCTCAGATGTGTATTGGGGTAGAGGCCCCCACATCTGTTTGTGGTCAGCTGACACTGTTTCCCTGGGGAAATTTTTTGCCTTTCTTATATTCATATAGAAATATCCTGCCTATATGAATGTGTGAGAAGTATAGCACAGTATGCGAGTTTTATGCCTGAGTTTGTTTGTGCATTCTGACTCCTGTCTTGAGCTCCATCAAAGACCCGAGAAGGAATATAATAATACCTGAGGAAACAGGAGATGGATACAAGCAACTTTCAGGAATCTTGTGAGAGTAGACAGAGATAGCTGGCTGCCTGGACAGTCATCTACAATTTCTCAGCATCATTGGTGCATTCACATTGGCTGTAGGACTAGAACATCTGACAGACCATTTTCAGAAGCAGGAATTTTGAATGACCATCTTATCTTGTCTTGGCAGAGTTCAGAGGTTGCTTTTCCCTGTGTCCTCCTCATCCAGAAAGGACAGCATTCATACTGTCAGCAGTCAATGCAAGGGTAGTTCTTTGCCCAGTAGGCCATTTTGTGTCAAGAAGAAGACAAACTTCAAAATAGAAATGTCTCAGAAGCCCAACATTCTCTCAGGATCAGATTGATGCTGCCAGTAGCAATCATGTCTCATGTCAACAGAATTCTAAATTATCAAAACATTTATATGTCATATTCTTTAAGTCTATGAAGTATTTGAAGATTACCTGTCCATCTGAAATATGTTTCTGTAAGTCTGGATAACCTAACTAACTATAGAAATGACAAGCATGGGGCTAGAGAGATGGCTCAGCGATTAAGAGCACTGACTGTTCTTCTAGAGTTCCTGAGTTGAATTCCCAGCAACCACATGGTGGCTCACAACCATCTGTAATGAGATCTGGTACCCTCTTCTGGCCTGTAGACATACACACAGGCAGAATACTGTATACATAATAAATAAATCTTAAAAATTAAAAAAAAAGAAATGACAAGCATGAGTGACTATAGCTCAGTAAGTCTTCTTTACTTAAATAACTTAAGGACTCAGGCTTCACATTAACAAGATAAAGTCTGTAAGCATATGTACTGTATAATGACAATGACCTCAAAATTGTGACAATACACAAAATAGCTTAAACAGAGGTAGGAATGTATAGTGCAATATGTAATATGACAATGAGCCTAAATATGTATCACTATACAAAATATCCTAAACAGAGTTAGAACATACATATAGTATGACAAATACATATGTATTTGTATCAATATACAAAATATTTCAAACAAGAGTAGGACTATGTGTACAATACAACAAATATAGTTTTGTATTTGTATCAATATACAAATTATCTTAAATACGAATATAAGAATAGTTTACATTGGTATCAATATACAAAAATCTATATCAGTGCAAATTATCTAAGGCTGATATTTTACTGAATTAGTTTATTAGTGAATACAATAATCTACCTTAATAGCCTATACCTATCAATTTCCCTTTTTCTTTTCTAAAGGAGAAAACTGAGTTCAAATTTTACTGTTCCACTGCCAACCCTATAACTATCCATCCATAACCCTGAGAAAAATGAACCATTTGGGAGAGGGGTGTCATTTTATTAGAATTACTTCTTGTTGTTTAGGGAGCGAAGGTATCTCTGTGTGTTCCTGTAAGAAAACTTAGATAATTAGTTCTCAGTAGGGCTAGCCATAGTGTCTGCAGCTAGTCTCAGTAATAGATAAGATTGTCTGAGATTCTGGCTAGAAGTGTAGTATGATGGACCATCTCATCTTAGAACCATCCTGAAGAGTTTTCAGTCCAAAGCTGATCATTGAGTAATGTTCTTGGTGAAATGGCATCTTTCTGGACAGAGTAGAGTCACTGATGTGGGGCTCATCTTCATCCTGGAGACTTCAGAGATTGATATTGGGAAGACTTATTTTCACTGTGGAAAACTTGAACATTATTATTATCAAAATGGAGTTTGGATTTAAAGATGACATGTAAGAAAGGATTCCAAGAAATCAAGAATAAGCATGGAGAGGAATGAATCTTGATAATAATGGTCCTTAGATTATTTGTTTTTTTCTGTCTCATACCAGTTATCTCTTCTGATATGAGAGAGAATCTCTTAATTTTTTCTTTTAACAAAATACTCGGGTTTAGAGAGGGAGAGAGCCACATTCCAACTCCAAAGCCAGCTTGATTTATAATTGAATCAGGACTACAACTATTCTAGAGTTAAAGAGATATCAATTTAGACAGTGAGATATTATCCTGTAGAGTATATGGGTACCAATAGGTTCTTCCCTTCTGCTGTAGACTTCTGGGTGTCCAAGGCCTTATGATTTCTTAAAGATGGGTATTCATATTATCCTATAAAGACAGAAAACAGAACCCTGCCCCAACCTGTGTTTGCTAATTTTTCTTACAACTTGTAGAGATATCACATCGGTTGATGAGCTTTAACTTCTCCTCATCAAGGGGTTTCTCCTGTTCAAATCGAATTTTTATTAAATTGGTTGGTATCTATAGCTTTTTTTCTCCTGCAGAAAACAAAAGCAAAACCCCTTCCCCAATGTAGGACATACCCTGGTTTCTATTCTGAGGTCAACACATCTTTGAAATAAACCAGTTGGTTTAGCTCAGAAGTTTTGTCTGTCACCCAATGTGTCTCTGCAGCTGTTGTCCCTTCCTCATCAACATTGAGAAAATTCAAGGCTAATAAAGCATTATGCAATCTATTTCTAGGAGTCATTGTTACCTGTTGCTGTTTATTTAGTATAGCCTTTAAAGTTTGATTGGATCATTATATGATTGCTTGGCCTGTGGGATTGTGTGGTATACCTGTAACATGCTTTATATTGTAATAAGCAAAACTGGTCATATTTTATTTTAGACATATGCTGGAACATTGTTAGTCTTAATTTGTACAGGTATTTCCAAGATGGCCATAACTTCTAATAGGTGTGTAATCACAATATCAGCCTTTTCAGAACTCATAGGAGTTGCCCATTGAAATCCTGAGTAGGTGCCAATGGTATGGTATACATATTTTTATCTTCCAAATTCTGCAAAATGAAACGCATCCATCTGTCAAATTTTATTTCTTTGTATACCTTTTGAGTTGATAACTGTAAGTAATGGAGTTTGGTTATAGAAGGAACAAGTAGGACTTTTTTTTTATAATAATTTCCTTGTAAATTGGAAGGATGGAGAAATCCTTCTTTGAACCCTTGCTATTTACATGGTCTTTCTTATGAAATTATGAGGCTTCTTGCACATTATCTATTAATAACTGAACAATCCCATTGTTTCCTTGTGCTAGAGGTCCTGGCAGACCTGCATGGGATCTGGTATGTGTTATAAGATTTCTGATGACTTCCTGTAATTGTATGAATAGTGAAGTTAATTCTGTATTATCAGGAATAAATAATCAGTTTCAATATGTAAAACAACTCTCTCTGCATATTGAGAGTCAGTGACAATATTGAGGGGTCCATGAAGTCCATTAGTACCATAAGAATGGCATATAGTTCTGCATTTTGTACAGAATTGTATGGACTTTGAGTGACTTAAGTCTCCTGATTTGTATCCTGCTTTCCCTGATTTATTTACATCAGTATAGAAACTGGTGACTCTAGAAATTGACTTTTGCTGTACAATGTGAGGAAGGACCCATTCAGTCTTCCTTATGAATTCTATTCTCACACTTTTGGAATAACAGTTGTTAATCTCTCCCAAAAGTTACTGGAGGATCTTTGTCAGTATTCATTATCTTGGTATAATGAGGAAATTTCCTCATTAGTTACAAGTACTGCAATTTATGCTAGGCCCATTTCTGTCAACTAGTGAAGTCTTAACTTTCCTTTTAAAATCAAATCAGAGATCTTTTCCATATAAGTCTTTAACTTCTTACTTGGTTTTCATGGTAGAAATATCCATTCCAATATAAAATCTTCCCTCTGCATCAAAATCCCTGTGGGTGAGTGTCTGGAGGGGAGTATGACCAGAATGCACCTAAGTTCTGTATTCACACAATCCACATGCACTCATATTTTCTTTTCTACTAGAGCCAATTCCTTCTCAGCTTCAGCTGATAATTCTCTTGGACTATTTAAGTCCTTGTCCCCTTTTAGGGTACTAGCCAAATTTACTAGTCAATCTTTAGTTATTCCAATGATAGCTTGTAAATTGGAAATGCTTCCTAACAATTTTTGAAATCATTAAGAGTCTGCAGTCAGTCTCTCCTGAGTTGTACCATTTGGGGTTCTAATTTTTTATAGCTCTATCTTATATCCTAAGTAATTAATAAAATCTCCTCTTTGTATTTTTTCACAAGCGATTTGTAGTCCCCAGCAAGGTAGAAATTTATGTCTTCAAACATGTTTTCCAGGTACCTAACTTTGGATCAACTAATAAGATATCCTCCATATAATAATAATTTATAAATTGTGGAAATTTCACATGATTTATTTCCAATGTTTTTTGCAGAAAATTTCGGCACAGGTGCGGGGCATTTACCCATCAACGCCATAGCTCCCCAGAGTTTTCTTGAGTGTGAGCAGCAGGAAATATTAGATAGAAGGATTTAGATTATGAAGATAAACAGATAGAAAATAAAGGATAGCCTTGAGAGGGCCTGGATGGGGCTGACTGTCCCTGCCGCAGGGTGGAGCAAAAGACCTCCCCCCAGCACAGCCAAGTGCAGACCATCTCAGACATCTGCACTCAGGCCCGTGGTCCAATCATCCTCTCTATGCAGAGCTGCCCCCATGGTCCTGTTGGCCTCCCCTGTAGCCACCACCACCGCCACCACTCTGGTCCTGATTGCTGTAACCACTGCTGCTGCCACCACTCATGGAAGACTGATCTTGGCCATGGTTGCCTCCACCACCCCCTCCAAGACCTCCACTGCTGCTGTTGTATTTGTTCTGTTGTCCATAACCCTGAGGTGGGTTATAGGAGCTTTTTTGTTGTCCATAGCTTTGTTGCTGTCCACCATAGCCAGACTGTTGGCCATAGCCTCCATTCTGGGGCTGCCCATAACTGCTGCTCTGAGAACTGCTACCATAACTTCCCGAGGTGCTGCTAGGAGTTGGCTGTTGGTCATAGCCAGGGTAGGAGGACTGCTGCTCGTAAGAAGATTGGGAACTTTGGCTGCTGCCATAGCCTCCAGTGGAACCATATCCCTGGGGAGCTGACTGAGCGCCATAGCCTGTGTTTTGGGTCTGTTCATAAGAAGACCCATAGCTGCTCTGGCCATATCCTGAAGTGTCAGCTGACTGGTCATAACCACTGTAACTCTGCTGGTCATAGAGTTGTTTGCTTTGTTGGGAGTATCCCTGCCCAGGCTGGGTAGGATAGTCCCCATAGCTTTGAGTTGCTTGTTGGATATAGTCGTTTGAAGCCATGTCCATGTTTGCATGCACAGTCTGCCCAGCAACAGGATTCCAGGTGTGAGGACTGCATCCTGATTTATTACAAGTTTATTACTACATGTCTTAAGATTACTTAAGATTACTTAAGATTAGATACTTCTTGCAAGCTTGTATTCTTAAAGGAACTCTATAGATGTATTTTACAAACTTATATAGGGCTACCATTAGCATATATCTAACTAAGCAAACACCTAAACATTTCTTAACACAGATCTAACAAGACAGAATAATTTCTACAAACTCACATATTTTATTTTCATCTTCTACTTCTTACTCTTAATTATCATCACTATCTCTGTAAGAAAGACTCTCTTAACTAGACAGGAAGTACATACATCATTTCTAAAGTTTAGAGTTATAGTCAGCTTTGCTATGCAACACTGGGATTTAGTGAGTGTTGTCATTATAGAGCTGTGATACTTGTTGCTAGGGGACTGTAACATTCTCGGGATGAAGTCACACCCCAAAGTCGCTGAGTTCTCATAGCCATTCTGGAACCAGCAGAGATGCACTGTCACTGGTAAATGGTTTTTAACTAGAGGCTGTCCCTTCACCCAAATTCATAATAGCTCCCCTAAGTGCTTCAATTCAGACAAACATTTCTATTACAGGAGTACTTTTGGTTTGTTCTACCGAAAAACTTTACTTGATGCTGAGGGTGAAATTACCGTATTTACCTGCTGTAAAGCTCTTTGCCCAAATACTGCACAGCTATTAGGTGATATAAAGTATTTTTCTAAAGAAACTAGTAAAGCCAAAAGCAGCACAGCTCCGAACTCTATTTCCTCACTGTTTGCATTAACCAGTGACAAAACCTCAGAAACACTAATTGAGCCTCTTTCATTCTGGTTCCTTTATAGGAACATCATTGGAGCTGACCTTCCTTAGTTCCACACTCCTTACCAGACGCTCTGATAACCACTGAGCTTCATTCTCCTCTTGTGAAAAAACACAAACATGTCCTTGACCCCATATTAACACAGGATTGGGACCCTTCCATAATCCCGAGCAGGGATCTTTCCATTTCAATTGAGCAAAAGTCGCTTGGGTGCCACTGTGCCAAAAATCTATCTGTGGCATACTGCTCACAGACATCCATATTCAAAAAGTTCAGAACAAAAAGAGCATGATTTAATGCATTATGTGGTGATTGAGGGTAAATTTCTTTCTTTTTTATTTTTATTTTTTTGAAGTTGTATTTTAAGACTGCTATGAGCCCTTTCTACAATACCTTGTCCCTGAGGATTATAGGGAATACCTGTTTTATGTACAATTTCCCATTGGGTACAAAATTGTTGAAATGCCTTACTAGTATATCCAGAACCATTATCAGTTTTAATAATTTTTGGTATACCCATATACAAAAAACACTTCAAGCAGTGCATAATTACATGTTTTGTAGCTTCCCCAGGTTGTGCACTAGCCATTAAAAATCCCGAATAAGTGTCAATCGTCACATGTACATATTTTAATTTGCCAAATTCTGCAATATGAGTAACATCCATTTGCCATAGATGATTAGGAAGAAGGCCTTGAGAGTTTACCCCTAAGTGAGGGACAGGAAAGTATTTTGGACATACCCCACATCGTTCAACTATTTGATGAGCTGCTTCTTTGGTAAGATTGAATTGCTTTCTTAAGCTTTTGCTATTTTGATGATGAAGAGTGTGTGACTGTTGAGCCATTTCCACTTGGGATAATGCTACTATCTTTGTTAGCTTATCAGCCATTGCATTACTCTCAGCTAAAGGACCAGGAAGATTGGAGTGAGCTCTAATATGGCCCATTTGTTGAAACAACATTTTGACTTGATTGTTGTTAGTTCTAATATATTCACCAAAATTGTTACTATTCAAAGGAGTCAAGAACATAGATGTTCTTTCATGAAACATATCCTTCATTAGCTTACTCTGAGAAAAAGCGTTTCAGGATTTAGTATTTTCACTTCATTAGCTTTAACTCTTGATGTTATCATTATTAGCAGCTGTGATATTTAGCATTGATTTCTTGTAAGGAACTTTCAGGTGAAGCAACTATTTTTTTAAGACAGATTTTTCTGATGTTTGTTTCCCATCTATAAAGCAGTCATTTCTTTTCGAATGTCTGTTTTCTTGTCTCCTTATTAGATTTGCAAAGTAATCATTCATTGCAGGCTGTTTGTTCAAAAGGTAAAGAACTTTATTTTCCCATAAGTTTCTTCATATCTAAAACAATGTTTAGTTTATGGACTGCTTTCTCTTGCTTTCTTAAGGATTTTAAAGTGGCTTGTTTGCTCTTAAAGGTAGCTTTTTGTCATCCAACTACTGCAAAAACTTTGCACAGCTATTAGGGTAGATAAGGCATTTTACCAACAGAGCCCCAAACCGAGAAGTTCCTAGTACTGTATCCTTTCAATTTTTCGTTGGAACTGACATTCAACAAACTCTGAGATGATTTTCCTCCTTCTTATTGTTTTGGTGGCACACGCCTTTAATCCCAGCACTCGGGAGGCAGAGGCAGGCGGATCTCTGTGAGTTTGAGGCCAGCCTAGGCTACAAAGTGAGTTCCAGGACAGGCTCCAAAGCTACACAGAGAAACCCTGTCTTGAAAAACCAAAAGAAAAAAAATAAAAAAACCCCTATATTTTAAGTTTACTATGGATGTCTTTTTGAGCTGACAAAAGTCTTTCAGGGCAATTTTGCCATCTTTAGTAGAAAAAAATACCTTTCCCAGAATGCATTTCTCTTATATCAGTCCTTTGTTGCAAGCTAGCTTATGGACTCCACTTCCCATAGTTCTTTTTGGGTCTAAAAGTCACTTATGAAGTTTTTTCCCAGAAAGTTTGAACAAAGTTTTTTTTTGCTTTTGCAATGGGAGATTTGAACAAGCATTTTAAGTTTTTAATTATGGGACACTGGGCAACTTCTGTTCTTTTCTCAGCTGGCTTTAACAGGTGTCTTTGCTTCATTTGACACTGGCCCCGGATCCGAATGGCACCTTCCTCATTAGTGTGCATTGAGGCTGGCATTCCTGATAGCAACTTTCCTTGGGGCTTGTGTTTGCCTTAGCCAGTAAGTGAAAAACAAAAATCTTTACAACAGAGCTTTTCCATAGCTCCTTCAGAGATTTTCTCCCATGGATCTTTATCTCATTTTGCTTGTTCCTCCCCCTAGGTGCAGAGCTTCAGATATCTCAGCTGCTCTGTTCCTCTACTAGCTGCCTTTGGAGATAGGGGCTTTTTTTTTCTCCCCCAGAATCTGCCTCAAATTCTAGCAGCTTTTTCAGGTCATGCATTTTCTGGGGAGGATTATGTCCCTTCTCTGTTTCTTCAGAGTCTTTCTCCCTGACAGTTCCCAGTTTGCTTTCAGTTTATCCCCTGTGCCCCAGAAATATTTCCCAATGCCACAGTGACGTTTTTTTTTTTTTTTTTTTTTTTTTTTTTTTTTTTTTTGCTTCTGAAGTTAGGGGCTTTAGTCCATTTCTGTTTTCAGGGTCTGTGGGGTTTGTGTTCATAAATCAAGTTTGGCAAGGGAGGTTTTTGGCATCTCTAAGCTCACATTAGGACAGGTATTTTTTCCTCAGGCCTTTTACCTGACCCAGTCTCCCAGTGAGTTGCATTTGCTTGTCCAGGTGCTTAAGGACAGAGCTTATGCCAGAGGCAATCACCCCTTAGGGCTACACTCCCTCATCTCACTGGGAATCAGTTGATACAAAGCTTTTCTCAAAAAGATGCTTTTTCTGATAGAAAAGAAAGCTTTACTCCTGGATAGTTCTGTTCTGCACTGGCTGGGCTCTTTCCCCAGACAGCATTCTTGACTTGGCAGACCAACTGCAGATGCAGTTTGGCTTTATTGCTTTCCTACTAAACAGTTTCCTGTCCTATTGGACTCTTTGTGGCTGTTCACTCATACTCTCCCAAGCACTTCCCTCAGGGTACTCTGACCCATTGTCTTTTACTAGCTTGAAGAGACAGAGCTTAAAAGAGATTTTTAGGAATTTGTCCCTGCCTCCTGCATTGCAGGGAGGATTTTTATGCTTGAAAGTGAACTTAGAGAGGTTTTTGTTGTCTTAAGAGATTTGTTGTTTTCCCTTAGAACTAATCACAGGTGGTCCCCATACTAATATCTTCAGGTGATTCTAATTTTTGTCCTTCTGAGAGAAAGTTAAAGGCTTTAGTTTTTAAGTTTTTTAAAAGAGCTTTTAGTTTGAGAGAGAAAGATTAAGGCTTGTTAGAGAGATTTTCCCTCCAAATTTTCCAAGAAAAGCTTTTAGTTAAAGAGAAAGATTTTTTTTCCTAAGAGAGAAAGACCAACTTTCCCCAAAACTTCTGCATTTTAAACTTTTTGGCTTTTTACATCCCCCTTTTTGCCTCAGGGAGAAAACACTTTCTCCTGCTGCTTGGACTTAGCATTTCAGCTGCCCCCAGGTCAAAAGCTTCCATAGGAAACTTTTTCTTCTCCATAAGCTCAAAGAAGAGCTTTTTTACTACCCATAAGGCTCAAAGAAAGATTTTTTTCCCCAGTTTGCATTTATAGCCCCCAAAGTTAGAAAAATTGAAGAGTTTTTCTCTCTAGTTGCCTTACTTTTCTACACAATCTTACACTTCTAAGTTTTTTCTACACTATATTACTACACTATATCTTATACTTATTTTTTACAGATAGAAATTGAGAAAGGGATAGAAGATAGAAAATTTTGACAGAAGAGAATTTTGCGCTGAAGCATCAGACATCCTTCAAGTCCATTTTCCTTTTCTCTCAAGGATAAAACCCCTGCTCCTTAATAATATATATATATTTCATAACACCAGGCATGCCCCCTTTTCACTGGCAGAGCTGACTCACACTTTCTCTAAAACTCTGTAATAAAACTCTTATTTTCCTTTATCTTTAGTCTCTATTACTTTGTCTTTAGTCCCTGTTCATTTGTCTTTAGTCCCTGTTTATGGTGCCATTCTGCAGGGCATTTACCCACCAACCTCACAGCTTCCCAGAGTTTTCTTGAGTGCGAGCAGCAGGAAATATTAGATAGAAGGATTTAGATTGTGGAGATAAACAGATAGAAAACTAAGGATAGCCTTGAGAGGGCCTCTAACCTATTCCAATGGGCCCTGACTGTCTCTGCCCCAGGGTATTTATAGAGACGCCAAGGGGTGGAGCAAAAGACCTCCCCCCAGAACAGCCATGCAGACCATCTCAGACATTTACACTCAAGCCCATGGTCCAATCATTCTCTCTATGCAGACCTGCTGGGAAAAGCCACAAGGAACCTGAAAACGGGCTTCCACAAACAGGGTAGGGCTATTTAACATTCCCTGTGGGAGGGTCTTCCAATTGTATCTTGTAACTGGCTGGGGTTATTATAATTAAGTACTGTGAAGGCAAATTTTTCTCTATCCTTTTCTTGTACAGTTATGGTAAAGAAGCAGGCCAGGCAGTGGTGGCATATGCCTTTAATCCCAGCACTCAGGAGGCAGAGGCAGGTGGATCTCTGTGAGTTCAAGGCCAGTTCGGTCTACAGAGTGAGTTCCAGGACTGGCTCCAAAGCTACACAGAGAAACCCTGTCTTGAAAAAACTAAAAAAAGAAAATAGAAAAAAAATGATAAAGAAACAGCCTTTTAAGTCAATAACGATTATAGACCATTCTTTGTGCAGCAGGGAGGGCAAGGGCATCCCATTCTGTAGGGATCCCATAGGCTGAATTACTTTATTAATAGCTCTCAGATCTGTTAGCATTCTCCAATTACCAGACTTTTTTCTAATAACACATTCAGGAGAATTCCAAGGGCTGGTAGATTCTTCAATGTGTTGAGCATTTAACTGCTCTTGAACCAACTGTTCTAAAGCTTATAGCTTCTCTTTTGTCAAAGGCCATTGTCCAACCTAGACAGGTTTATTAGTTAGCCATTTTAAAGGTAGGACTGTTGGTACTTCTGAGAGTTCAACAGCAGTTGTGCTTTGTTTATGTACAGCCTGAATGGTTGATGGCTGTTTTTTATAATATGTTATATTACTCCTAGCAACATGCACTGGTCTGTATTGCCTTTCCGAGACTGTAAGAATTTTAATCTGGGTATTCCACTGCTATAACAGATCTCAGCCCCTAAGTTTCACCACTACATTTGCCACATATGGCCTCAGCCTTCCACCCTGTCCTTCTCGCCCTATGCATTCAACCCATCTGGAACTTTGTTTTACTTGAGATAGGGTTCCATTCTCTAGAAATTGGACATCTGCCTCTATTTGGGTACCATGATTTTGGTGTAATTATAGTCACATCCACACCCATGTCTACCAGGCCCTCTAAAACAATGCTATTAATTCAAAGTCTAAGCTTTGGTCTTTGTTCATTTATGAAAGTCTGCCAAAATATTCATTTTATTGTCTTCTTAGGAACTTTTGATTCATCTATCAGAGTTTTTCTATCAAGTGCAGTATTGTTATTTCACAGTAGACACTGGGTTATTTAATTGTCCTGGAGAGGAATTTCCTCCACAGTGTCTGGAAATATTTGGACCATGTTCAGTTTGGGAGCCTACTAGGGGCCTGTGGAGACATTTCCCACTCGTAAAGTGTTTCCTAATATATCTACTGTTGACCTGCACTCATTGGTCCAATGTTGGCCTTTGCTGCATCTTCTACATAATCCAGAAGGGTAAGGTCTCCTGTTTGTGTTATTTCCAGAAGGTGTATTGCTTCTGGAAGCACCCCGTGTACAGTTTCTACTTATATCACCTGGTGTGCCAGAGTTAAAACATTTGGTACCTCAAGGCCTCCTTCCACCTCTGGAAATTGCCTCTCCTATCCAAGCCTCATTACCATGGTTAAGAGACTCATAGTATATTGAATTCATTCTTCAAAAGGTACTGACATGACCTTTAATGGTGTAAGTATTCTTTTGCATTCTGCATTAACATTGTTAAATGCCAAGGACTCAGTTAATACTGGTCTTAGTTCTTTGTCTGACACTGCTTTTTTTTTTTTATAACTATGGTCAGCCTTTTTAAAAAACAGTAAACAGTTCTTGTGCCCCTTGGAAAATTTTTGCGTATATCTCAGTTGCTTTTCCTGGTTCTGGAATTTTTCCCAAGTATTTAAAACTGCTGTACATCATAGGGATATTATATGCTTATCATAAGTAGCTTGTACATTTCTATCAGTGAAACATCTCTCAACAGGAATTTGATCTTGGGAGATCTCAAAACCTCTGATCTTACCCTGCTATTCCAGACTTCTAGCTTCCTCTCTCAAGCAGCTTTTCCATTGTAACTGCTGGCTATATTCTGGAACAGCTGAGATTAACTGATTCCAATCATCTGGTTTGATTTTATTTGTGGAAGACCATGTAATTAACATATGTTTTACATATGCTGAGTGTATGCCATATGGGACCACCACTTCCTCAATGTTTTTTAAATCTCTGATAGGAATAGGTTGCAACATATATTCCATACATGGTTAAGGATGTCTATCATCTGCTGGCCTCTAACAAGATAATCCATTGTATGAGAGCCATCTGGATGAATTGTATGGCCTTGCCTTTCTGCCTATTAGGTCCCTTGTAATCTTTACTGACAGTTTCTTCTAGAGCTTGCAACCAAGCACCTAGGGTCACTTGCAGTGAGTGAACCTCCTCTGTTCTAAGAGATTCCAGAGATTTCATGGAATCAGGCAAACTATTATGTTATTCTAAAACACATGATTCCATATCCTTTGGTTTATCATTAATGATAATCTTTCTTCCTTATAAAGTATCTGAATACTGGCACTATCACTCTGGAGAGTTATTGTTTTATTCTTTAAATATTCATATTTATTATCAATAGAATCAAATCTGGTTGTACATTTATTAATGAACTGAAGTTTTTGTAGCAAGTTAGCTCATTTGAAACAAAGGATCATTTTATTTAAGTCTTTCTTACTACCTTGTATATCCTGGGTAGCAGATTCCAGAGAAAGAATCTTTTTACTTAAATCTTCATTACTACCTTGTAAAACCTATATCATTCCCAATAATTACTCATCTTTGTTATTATTGTTAAACCAGTTTTTCAGTGCTTTGTGAATTATTATGCTAAATGCTAAAATGGTTTATATCATATATGTCCCAGGAAGGTTGTATAAATCTTGAAAAAATTCATCCATTATATAAGCAAAAAAGTTTTTAAATTATTGTGATATAATATTTTCTTCCATGTTTTGAGAAATATTCAAAATTTGCAAAGAAAATTTCATTAAATTGTTTATTTATAAATCAATTTTAAGGTATAAAATTATCAAGTACTCTTACCTTGGATGAAATCCTTGATTGCTGCTATTTAAGTTCTTGTGATTTTTTTGGGGATGGGAGGGTGTAGTATCATTGCTTGGCTAGTAGGTGTCACAGGTGCAGCGCCAAAACAGGTCTGGTGAAAGCTGACTCAGGTCCTTGAATGGCTCCTGTGAATTAAGCACTTACTCAGTCAACCTCTGCTGCGTGAGCTGCCTGGTCTACAGACTTCCCACAGGGCTGTTGTATGTAGCTGGTTACCTGAGCAGAGGTCAGGCCCTTCCTTGAGGGTTTGGGCTGTGTAGGCTCTGCAGGGTGGATAAGCTCACCAGCAGCTACCTGAGTGTATTAGGGTTTAGTAATGCAAGTAGCCCCAGTGAGAATGTGTGGGGCTCTGTTCCGCATGGTTGGGACTGAATGGCTGTGGGGTGCTAGTGAGGCTGACCTGCACACAACCCTCTGAGCCAACCTGCTGCCACTGCTGCAGAGTCTATAGGCAGAAGCTACAGGGAGTGTGGGGTCTTTTTTTCACATGAGTGCCACTTATGATCAATCCATGTGAGTCTATTAAATGGGTAACAAAATTTATTAAGATATAACTTAAAGAAATACACTCAGGATTACAGAATGGAGTAGATAGCAGAAGTTGTCCTCTGATCTGACTGGGAGCAAATCCACCTTGCAGGCAGAAGCAGGGAAAATGGGCATGTGACCCTTCTCCAACTCCTTATAAGAGGTCATGTACAACAGCAGGAAGCACCACTTCCTTTGGGTCATATAACCCAAAGTCATGGGTGAAACAAATATCACTGCACCTTTTTGTTACTGACTTTGTTAATTTGGATAGTCTCTGCCTTTTGGTTAGTATGGATAAGGGTTTGTCTATTTTGTTGGTTTTCTCAAAGAGTCAATTCTTTGTTTCTTTGATTCTTAGTAATGTTCTCTTTTTAAAAATTTTATTAATTTCAGCCCTTAATTTGATTTTTTCTTGGTGTCTACTCCACCTGGGTGAGTTTGCTTCTTTTTCTTCTAGAGCTTCTGGGTGTTCTGTTAAGTCACTAATGTGAGATTTCTCTGACTTCTTTATGTAGGTATTTAGAGCTATGAACTTTCCTCTTAGTACTGCTTCCATCATATTCCATACATGTGGGTATGTTGTGCATTCTATTTCATTGAATTCAAGAAAGTCCTTAATTTATTTCTTTATTTCTTCCTTGACCCAGTGGTGATTCAACTAGGCATTATTCAGTTTCAATGAGTTTGTAGGCTTTCTGTAATTTGTGTTGTTGTTGAATTCTAATTTTAAGGCATGGTGGTCTGATAAGATACAGGTGGCTCTTCCAATTTTTTTGTATGTGTTGAAATTTCCTTTGTGACCAAGAATATGGTCAATTTTACAGAAGGTATATTCTCTTGTGTTTATGTGGAATGTTACATAGATGTCTAATAAGTCCATTTAAGTCATAACATCTGTTAATTCCCTTATTTCTGTTAAGTTTCTGTCTGGCAGATCTGTTCATTGGTTGAGAGTGGAGAGTTGAAGTCTCCTACTACTAGTGTGGGGGTTTGATGTGTAATTTAAGCTTTAGTAATGTTTCTTTTACATATGTGGGTGCTTTTTTATTTGGAACATAATTGTTCAGAATTGAGACTTCATCTTGATGGACTTGTTCTATGATGAATATGTAATGTCTTTTTCAATTTCTTTTGATTAATTTTAGTTTGAATTCTATTTTGTTAGGTATTAGGATAGCTACACCAGTTTGTTTAAGTCCATTTGATTTGAAAGACTTTCTTCAGCCGTTTCCTCTGAGGTAGTCTGTCTTTGAAGTTGAGGTGTGTTTCTTGTATGCAGCAGAAGGATGGATTCTTTTTTTGTATCCATTTTGTCTCCCTGTGTCTTTTTACAGGCAAATAGAGTCCATTGATATTAAGGGATGTTAATGACCCTTTGTAAATTCTGTTATTGTAAATTCTGTTATTTTTTTGGTGGTAGTGTTGTTTTTGTTTCCTTTCTTTGGGATTTGTTGGTGTGGGATTACCTATTGTCTGTGTTTTCATGAGTGCATCTAAATTCCTTGAGTTGAATTTCTCCTTCTAGTGCTTTCTGCAGGGCTGGATTTGTGGATAGGTATTGTTTAAATCTAGTTGCATCATGGAATATTTTGTTTACTCTGTCTATGGTGACTGAGAGTTTAGCTGGGTATAGCAGTCTGGGCCGCCATCCATGATCTCTTAGTGTCTGTCTACATAATGTCTGTCCAGGACCTTCTGACTTTCAGAGTCTTTATTGAGAAGTCAGGTATTATTTTGATAGGTCTGCCTTTATATGTTATTTTGCCTTTTTCCTTTGCAGCTCTTATTAATTTTTCTTTATTCTATGTGTTTGATTGCTTTTTCTTGGTTCTCTTGGCTTTCTTTAAGGGATTTATTGATTTCTTATAATTTTTGTTTGCTTTTCCCTTGATTTCTTTAAAGGATTTTTTCATTTCTTCTTTAAAGGCCTCTATCATCTTCTTGAAGTCATTTTTAAGGCCATTTTCTTCTGCTTCTTCTATGTTGGGATGCTCAGTCTTGCTAATGTAGAACCACTATTGTCTTGTGGTGCCATATAGCTCTTTAAGGTGTTAAATTTATTCTTGCACTGGCATCTTCCCATGTCTTCCTTCAGTCAGTGCAAACAGTGTCTGTCTCAGGGGGCCATTCTTGGTTCATTTAACACTCTCAGTCTTATTGGAGCTCTTTGTCCAATCAGAACTCTTGGTTCAATCAGAGCTCTTGACTCAATCTGAGCTGGCAGAGTCTGTGTCTTATGGAGCAGCTGAGGTGTCAGAGGTTGGGTGGGTTAAGGGGGTGGCATGGCGCTTGTGGTTACAGATTCTGGTGGGAGGTGGTGGTTGTTAGGCCTGCCTGCAAGAGTCCTGCTTACTGGTCTACAACTGTGGCTGCAATGGGTGGGGTATGAATTCACTGTGCTTCTGGGCCTAAAGCCTAGAGACTGGGGTGATCTGCTAGGAGAAAAAAGACTCACTTCTTGGTCTAATTGGAGCTAGTTGAGTCTGTGGCTTAGGGAGCAGTTTCAGTCTTGGAGGATGTGTGGATTTGGGGGGTGGAGTGGTCCTTGTAGGTTATAACATCTGGTGGAGGATGGTGGTAGTCAGATCTGCCTGCAGGACTCCTTCCTGCTGGCCTGTAACTGGGGCTGCAATGATTAGGGGTATGGTGACATTGGTTGTTCCCTAAAGTTTAGAGGCTGGGATGATTGGCTAGAACAAAGACTTAACTCTTTATACAATCAGAGCTGGTGGGTCTTCTACCCTCATAATTCTCCCATAAGGGAGAATTTTGATGTTTTACTCTTTTTCTAATATACTGTACTATTCTGATTTTCCTAATGGAATGTTGAAATCTTGCCCCTAATGGCCTCAGTCTCTGAAACTGAATTGTAGGCATTTAATCCTTTGGATCAGGAGGGTCTAAAAAACTCTAACTTTCCTGTTCTTGGTGTAATTAGGAGGGCACAATGGGATTCCTGGTTTGGAGGTGGTGGGGATTTTTTACAAAGAGTTATTTTGTTTAGAGAGCTACCATTGTACAAATTTTCATTATTTATCAAAGTCCACAAAAAAATTTCTTAAAGGGAAAGTAATTAGTAATGATAACCAATAAAATAAAAGTTAAAAGGCCTGTGGAAGTGTGGTCTGCAATGATGAAATACTGGAACTTTGTCAAGCAGCAATATTTTCCATGTGGTCCATGCCAATGATCATGTTTTTTTTTTTTCTGTCTGTTTATATGGTGCATTATCTTTATCAGGTAATGTTTGTTGAACCATCCCTGCCTCTCTGGGATAAAGCCTACTTGATCGTGGTAAATTATCTTTTTGAAATATTCCTGAATTCTTTGCAAATATTTTATTGAGAATATACGCATCAATGTTCATAAGAGAAATTGTTCTATAATTCTCTTTTTTGTTGGGTCCTTTTATTGTTAGTCCCACTGATTGAAAATATGACCACTACCACTGTTAAAAGCCAAATTTGAAGCAATATTTAATTAAATCCTGGCCAGGTGGATGGGTTCTGGCCAAGTCTATATGCAGGTACATGGAAAATGGTCCAGATTTATGTATGGCAAGGGCTTAAGAAGGAAAACGCATAATTCATTTCATTTCCCATCATGTCTAATCAGGGACAACCATATATACTGACATATTTCCTGCCTTCATACCTCCCACTCACATGTCGTCAAGCACATCCAGTGTAGTTGGGTAAAACAAACTTATTTAGGGGAATGAAAACATTTGGCTATTATCTTTCACAAACAATAGCTGCCAGCATTTCAGGAACTACTTTTCCTTGCATAAGGGGTTTGCAGATCAGAGGAATTTTTGTTCCATAGATCTCTAAGGTATAGTAGTCAAAACTTAAAATGTAACTTTGGCTCTCACATTTCCCTCTCAAGTTGTGTCCTGAGTCAAATCCTTGATTTTGTGATAGGTACCTGTCTATATTGTGATCTAATAACTATCAGCTTAATGGTACTCAGACAGGAATTATCATTTAGTTAAAATATCAATAATGCAAGAGCAAATGGCAATTAGCAGAAGCAGAATGGCAAAAGGGCCTTGTGATGGCTGAAAGAGAATAGGAACCAGTTATTTACTTCATCTCAGGTACCCTTTTTTGCAATGATTTTTTTTAGTACAGCCAGATTATTTCTAATGATTTCTGAATAGTTTGTATAATTACAGCAATTTTCTCTTAAACCTATAGAATAACCCCTTTGTCTTAAATAGAGCAGGTTAAGTGTCCTTATAGAACTATTTAAGTTAGTGGATCCACATGTTGATATATCTGCATCTACTTAATTTTAACAGCTACATTTTCTGGTATGCCAATGGACACTATAGTTAGCTATTTTGTCCCTTATGTAAGGGAGTTTCCTTTTGATCTAACATTCCAGCCTGCTGTGGAACAAGGGGTGATTTTCTCTCTTCTGTAACTACTGCCTGCTGAACCTAGGACATTGTTGTCAGGGCCTAGGAAGGCTGAAAAGTTACTCAAAGGCAAAAGGGAAAATCAGCCAATGGGGCATTCATCAGAAACATCTGGTTCTCTGACCCAGCTGGAAACAGGCAGCATTCACATTGGCGGGACTGATCTACATCAGCTTTCAGCACATCCAGGGCTTGCAGTCATTTGGAACAAGTTGCAGTCAGCAGCTGGTGCTTAGATATTGTAACCAGAGGTTTCTGTCCCACCAGAAACTCCCAAATACCCAGCAACTGCTTCCCAAATTACCACACGGAGGCTTATATTAATTACAAATGCTTGCCGAATGGCTCAAGCTTATTACTAGGTAGCTCTTACATTTAAATTAACCTATATTTCTTATCTATACCTTGCCACACAGTTCATAGCTTGTCACCTCAATTTTTATATGCCTTGCTTCCTTGGCAGCTAGCTGGCATCTGCTGACTTCTCCTTTCCCCTTTCCAGAATTCTCCTACTCTGGCTCTTTTGCTCAGTTTCTTCTTGCCCTGCTATTGGCAAATCAGTTTTATTATTAACAATGAGCATAATCCACAGCATTTCCCTATTTTTGTCCAATTAAAAAGGAAGGTTTTAACCTTAATGTAGTAAAATTATATACAACAAAACAGTTATGATCAAGTCGTGACTGGAATATTCTGTGAGGCTGGCTCATCTCAGCCAGTAGCCTTGAAGCTGTTCTGGATGCAGAACTCAGAGAAAACTGCAACAGAGGCACTCTGAAACATTGGATCATTTGGGCCATCTGTTCCCATCAGAGATTTTTCAGAAGGTCTTCCTCTATTAGACCTGATTTTCTTTAACCCAGAATGAATAGAGAGCCTTTCATTTCCTGTGGAAATAAAAGCAGACCTTCTTTCTCAAAGTAACATATCTTTTTGAGACAGGTTTTCTCTGTGTAGCTTTGGAGCATGTCCTGGAATTTGCTCTGTAGACTAGGTTAGACTCAAATTCACAGAGATCTGCCTGCCTCTGCCTCCCAAGTGCTGGGATTAAAGGCATGCATCACCACCACCCAGTCAAAACATTCTTTCTTCTTTTTTTTTTTTCATTTTTTGAGACAAAGTTTCTTTTGAAACATGTGGCCTTGGCTGTCCTGAAACTCACTCTGTAGACTAGGCTGGCCTCAAACTCACAGAGATCTGCCCACCTTTGCCTCCTGAGTGCTAGGATTAAAAACGTGCACTACCACCTCCCTAACTTAAATTTTAAAGTCAATATATTTTCAAAATATATAGGTTGGTCTAATCTAGAATCTTTTATAATCAAATGTCTCTCAGCAGTTATTATTTGTTCATTAGTCATAAAAAAATTAAAGACAACACAATAATGTACACTATCCAGACTTTCTGCATAATTTCCATCTTTAAGTAGTTTATTATATATTTTTATTATTACTCTATTTCTCTTTTTAAGGAGTTTGTCTTTTTTCTTTCAACCCTACATATATTTTTAAACAGACTGTACCCTGTTTAGAGTTTTTTTTTGGTCTGAATCTCTCCTTACTGTGTATTTTTTTTAACCCTTTTGGTTAGCATGAGCAAAACCATAAACTGCCATGCAGCATCTGGCAGTTTGTGATGATACTTTAAGCCTGCAGGCAGAGGCTGAGAGAAGTCTCTCTGTACTGCAGTCCACACGAGTGACTGCAAAAACCCACCATACTGCTTAGCTCATGATGGCTATCAGTCAGCTCCATCTCATATGCAGCTCTTGGGAGACATGTCTCTGGGGAGAGATGCTTCTGACATGAGACTCTGAGACTAGAAAACTCAGTGTGGCTCCATTTCTGTGTGTTCAGAACATTTTTTTAAGCTTCTCAGTTTTTACGTCGATCAGTGCTCCCATTGGGTGATATAATTGGAAACTTTTCTCTGTCCTGTCCCGTACAGCATCCACTTCCAAATAATCATTCAAAGACTTATATTAATTATAAATGATTGACCAATGACTCAGGCTTATTACTAGCTAACTCTGACATTTAAATTAACCTATATTTCTTATATATATTTTGCCACAAAGCTTATGGTTTATTACCTAATTTTTTTTTTGTTTTTTTTGTTTTTCAAGACAGGGTTTCTCTGTGTAGCTTTGCGCCTTTCCTGGAACTCACTTGGTAGCCCAGGCTGGCCTTGAACTCACAGAAATCCGCCTGGCTCTGCCTCCCGAGTGCTGGGATTAAAGGTGTGCGCCACTACCGCCCGGCTTATTACCTAATTTTTTACATGTCTTGCTTCCTTGGTGACTGGCTGGTGTCTTTTGACTCCATCTCCCCTCTTTTCAGAATTCTCTTAGTCTGGTTCTTGCACTCAATCTCTTCTACCCAGCTATCATCCAAACAGCTTTATTATTAACAATGGTCATAACCCATAGCAGGTTATATTTGTCACACAAGTGGAAATCTGCTGAAACAGATATAGACCAGGGACAAAAAAATAAAATTTAGGAAATTAAAGAAAAATATTACATTTGGAACTTTCTGACCCATTAATCCTAGTAGTTGGGGAAGAGGAGGCACCCCAAGATCAGAGGAGAGAGAAAGAGAGAAATATTCCATCCTCAGGAATAGACAAATGGGGAAAGTTAGGTTGTATTTATCTGGAATTGTTTTGAACTATGAAAGGTGGATCCAAGTCTTATGACTCATCAGGTTCTCTGAAGCTTACATGACTTTTCTTAGTTTACAAAAAGACATAAAAGTTTCAGATATGTTAGCATTAGCAATCTGTACTGAAATGCACACTGTAGAAAAAGCTGGCATACCAATCTGTACTGAAGTCCACTATAGGCAGACAGATCTCTCCTGCCCACCAGTTTTCAGCTAACCACTCAGAGGTTTAATATTACTTATAAATGATCAGTTGGTAGCTCAGGCTTTTACTAACTAGTTCTTACATTTAACTGAACTCATAATTCTTATCTAGATTTAGCCATATGGCTTGGTACATTTTCTCAGTATGGCATTCACATCTTGCTTCCTCTGAGACTAGGTGGTGACTCCTAAGTCTGCCCTTCTCCTTCCCAGCATTCTCAGTTTGGCTACCCCACTTATACTTCCTGCCTGGCTATTGGCTAATCAGTATTTTATTAAACCAATTCGAATGACAAATCTTTACAATGTACAAGAGGATTATTCTACAGCAATCCACAATGTGGAAAAAGCAGGTAACTGGTGTCTGTAAAACAGCTGGAGTAGACTCCCACATTTGAGTTATAGAAAAAGGTATAGATTTGGGATAAAAAACACAGACAGTTTTGATCTGTCCAGACAGCCGTATGTATATTGGAAAAAATGTCTTTAGCCCAATGAGAAGCACCTTTAAGTTTATACTTAGAAGACAACCAAAAAAAATCTGAAATCTTGAACTTGTGACTGAACAGTATGTAGCTAGTGCTATTTCAGTTCATCAAAACTCCATTGCTCAATGTTAAAACTTTGAACTTTTAAAATCTTAGTCTAACAAAAGCAAAGGAGAAAGAAATCTGAAACTTTTACATTTTCACATACCTTAAATCATGTACTTATACCTTTACATCTTGTATTTACATCTCAAATCACTTTCTGTAACCCTCAAAATTTATTTAAACTTTCACATCCTCAGACCTTTATATATCTTAGACCTTTAGAACTTGCATAGACTTTCATATCCTCAGAGCATTACATACCTTAGAACATTTTCTTAGACCATCAAACCTTGCATAGACTTGAACATTTTTTTTCATATAATCATTTATCAGAGACACAGGTAGTTATTACTTAGAACAGTCATTGAAAATCATGTTCCTTTAGTGGAAAGTTCCATCTAAAACCTTTTTATCTTTTAATATGAAGCCTGTTAGTCTTTTCTCTTTAGGAGAACTAGTAGCTCTAGAAAAAAGCAAGGCTTGATTTTCTCATGTGAAATGAACTAACAAGGTGGCTGAAGCCTTGGGGAAGAATGTGCTTGCCTGCTGCTGCTAAGATGACAAAGCTATAGTTAGCCTAGCTGGCAATATCATCAGAGACATGAGAAGGATAAGTTATAGCAGAAAGTGTAATCTGAATTGTATGTGTATCAATTAAAATGGCAGAGACTATTCCATTAAATAGATGGCCATCTCAGGCTACTGTGGTCTCCATGGCATTCGAAGCAGAGCTACTAGATCAGCATCCATCTTTGGCTGAGGTCTAGAAGGTGAGAGGCTTTCCTGTGGAAGAGAAACATGGAGGATACTGATTAATTTGTCCAGGCAAAGTGGGATAATCAACTCTTTCTTTTTTGAGACAGGGTTCCTCTGTGTAGTTTTGGTGCCTGTCTTGGACCTTGCTCCATAGACCAGGTTGGCCTTGAACTCACAGAGATCTATCTGCCTGGCTCTGTCTTGCAAGTCCTGAGATTAAAAGTATGCACCACTGATGTCCAGCAGAACAATCAACTCTTTAGTATCCTGTTTGTCCACAGTTTGGCTGGGCCATGGCAACAAGTGCTGCATTGGTGCAGTCTTGCCCAGTGATAAGCATTGCCACAATCCAGGTGGAGACATTGTGGTGCTGTGTGATCTTCTTTAGAGACCTCTGGGTCACTGCTAGGATCTGGGAGTCTCTGTCATAATAAGCTTTTTCCATCAAACCATCCTAATTTTCATCAGGAAACCTTCATCCAGTAACTGATGGAAGCATATGTAGAGATTCACAGCCAAGCACTGGACTGGGCTCTGGGAGTCCAGTTGAAGAAAGGGAGGATGGATTTTATGAGTAAGGGAAACAAGATCATGATGGGGAAACCCACATCTGACCTGAGCTAGTAAGAGCTCACAGACTCTGAACTAACAGCTAGGGACCCTGCATGGGACCAACCTAGGTCCCCTCAATGTGGCTGACAGTTGTTTAGCTTGGTCTGTTTGTGGGGCCCCTAGTGGTGGGATCAGAACCTGTCCCTTGCACTTGAGTTGGCTATTTGAAACCTATTCCCCATGCTGGGATACCTTGCCCAGCCTTGATTCAAGGGGAGGAGCTTTTCCTGGCTCAACTTGATATGCCATGATTTATTGACTCCTGTTGGAGGCTTGTGCCTTTCTCAATGAAGGAATGGATGGGGTGGGGTAGACAGGAGGTGGGGGGAGGAAATAGGAAGAGACTGAGAGAGGTGAAACTGGTTTGTATGTAAAATAAATGATAAAATTTAATAAAAAACATTTTAAATGCCATATTTATCAGATCTCTGACAAGTTTGAGGACCATTATCTATTAAATATATCTGAGCTAAACTAAACCAGGCTTAACCTTGAAAACATACCTAACATGACTATAAGTTTGATTATTATAGGTGACTAACTACTAATCTATATTTATTAATTACGTTACATTTTTAAATTAGCTGCATAGGTATAATACCTTAAACATGAGTAGAATCACATATACAGTATAACAAAACTAACCCTAAATTTGTATCAACATACAAAATTCCATACCAATGTGAAATATTTGAGACTAAGAGTTGTCCTCTTAGTTTAAAAGTAGATTCAATAATCCAAACTTTCCTATATCTCCCCCCTCACACACTTTTTGTGGAAAATATCCCTGAATTTAACCTCCTTTGCTTAGTTTCCTCCATGACCATGACCAATAACAACTTGCCACCAACTCTCCTAAACAATGACAAACATCCACTGAAATACCAAAACCACTCACCTCACCCCTTGGGAATGTGGGTTTCATGCCTTCTGTTGTCTGGGGGTGACAGCAACTCTAGGTGACCCTTAGAAATTTGGAATAATGATCAAGTCCTGAGAGAGATAGTCATAACCAAACTATTATGAGGACTAAGTAGCCTGCAAGGTACATACCAAATATAGCCATATTTTTCTTAATTATCCTTAACAGTTTACAATAACTTATTAGCTTTCATAAGACTAGTACTTGCTGGGGTAGGGCTTGTGAGCAGAAAATGAGGGACCCTAGAGGCTAGCATTGCCCTTGACAACTTAATAAGCACCATAGCCATATGTTAGTGAAAGGACCATAAGTTTCTTTTGCCAGAAATAAGGAGAATGACTCCCTTTTTAGAAAGCAGGAAATTTCTTCAAACCCCTGAGGGAATGGGGGCTTTTGTCTAAATGCCTGACCTTGGGAAAATAATTTTATAGCTTTATTTATATTAAGTTTGAGCTTTAAAAACTACAATTTCTGAATTGAAGCTCCTTTTAATATCAAAATAAAACTCTTCACTCATAGACAGAGTCCACAGAGAGTGAGAAATTTCCTTTTATAATACACCATTACAGAATATAACAATTTATTTTATGATTCAGTTTATCAAAATAGACTAAGCTTAACAAAGTTAGAAAAGATGAGGGGGCTAGGCATACATTCTTAAGCATGAATACACTTTAGGTAAGGAGAGACATTCTCTGAGCCAGTGGTTCAGATTTCCCAATGTTTTGACCAGTCAATACAGTTCCCCATGTTGTGGGGACTCCTCAACTACAAAATCCTTCCTGTTGCTATTTCACAACTTGAGTTTTGCTGGTGTTTTCTCAGTGCAAACAACCAACATGCAGGTGGTTCCAGACTACTGTAAAAATGCCTTTTAGTGCCCCCCAATCCCATGGTTGAGACTCATTGGTTGAGAAGCTGCTCCAAATCCTTTGCCAGATTGTTTAGGTCATTGTCTTGCTACATCATAAGATGAGAATATCCTAGTTTCTGGTGTTAAGCATTTTGTACTAATAGCTGTGGCCTTAAATTTTTTTACCATTATATTTATTTTTAAGGTCAAATATTTTTTTGTTAAACTCCAAAACTTCTTCTTAAAGAATGTTTAAAATCTCTCAATCCCCAACATAAAAATAAAAAACTTTTTTTTTACATGAAGAGGGAGAAAACATAACCACAATCTGCATAACGCCAAACTATAGTCCAGTAATGCAAACATCCAAAGCTCAATATATGAGATTTACTCAAAATCCTTTGGGCTTTCTCAATGGTCTTGAATCACCTCATTGGCCTCACCCTCAGCAGCATATGCATAGCCTGCCATCTAGATCTTAGCCTGCTTCATTTCATTGTGGCTGGTGCTTCTGGTGAATATCACATGGCATCAGTGTTGTGGGAATTCTTTCCTTTCAGCGATGGCTTTGGTGTAGAAAGCCCTAGCATGTGTGGTCTTGCCTGCATATATGTGTCTAAGCAAAGGGAGAGCCAAAAAACCAACTCTAGAACCAGCTTTCAAGTAAAATAGAATAGCATAAAACAATTTTAATATTATCTACACCAAAAAGACATTTAAACTCCTATTAACCTGAATCCGGTGACCAGAGAGCCCAGAGACAAATTCTGAGCCCCAGCCATATATGCAGCCATGGTAGCAGTGGTGACTGGTTGCTGTCAGCAACATAGACAGCCCATTTCTATCTCAGCTCCATGTTGGCAACAAAAACTTACAGACACACGAGAAAACACAGACAAAACTTTCCAATAACACAGGGAGACACAACTCTTGAGAGAAACAGACAGCTAAAACTTTCCAACAAGACAAACAATGCAACAAAACTTACAGGCACACCAGAAAACAGAGAGACAAAATTTTCAAACAAGACAAACAAAACTTCCCAGCCAGAACCAGATGGCCGGGTGACATCTAGATATATACCCTGGATGGGAGAATATTGGGGTCCCATTGAATCCCTTCCATGTCCCAGATGTGGTTCCTACAAAACAGAACACGACTGTGACTCACCAGGATGCCTCCATAGGCACTTGCTGCAAATGTCTCAGCATGTCAGTTCAAATTGATACTCAGCAAACTGAAGGCAGCCTTGGAGCCTCGGAATGTCTCAAAGTTATGTGCCCTCTGAAGCAGCCCCTCAACCTTGGAGTTCTGTAGTGAATGTCCAGCTTCAAAATTTGGGTGGATGGTCTGAATCTTGCTGGGGGCCTCCAGAAAATGTTAACCCCACTGATCAAGAATAAGACCACTACTTACACCAAATTAGATGCAGACTTTCAATTAATACTGCCAGGTGGTAGGGCTTTGGCCAGGTTCATAATCGGATTCCTGAAAAATGGCCCAGAATCAAGTATGGCAAGGGCTTCAGAAGGAAAACTCATAATTCATTGCATTTCCCATCAGGCCCAATTAGGGGTAAGCACATCTTCTGACTGTTTTTTGCCTATGTACCTCCCATCCACATGTGATCAAGCACATCCAGTGTTGATGGGTCAAACAAACTTATTTAGGGGAGTGAAAAATACATAGCTTGTTATTTCCCATAAACAATAGCCTCCAGTATTTCAGATACTATCTGTCCTTGGGCAAGGGGCTTGCAGATTAGAGGCATTTATGTTTCATGGTGCTCGAAGGCATAGTAATTAAAACTTAAAATGTAATCATGGCTCTCACAGTATGGCTTGGGTATTAGAGTAACTATAGCCTCATAAAATGAAGTGGGAAATGTCCCCTATTTTACGGGACAAATTGAGGAGTATTCCCATTAACTCTTCTGTTAAAGTCTTGTAGAATTTTTTGCTAAAACCATTGGCCCTGAGGTTTTCTTTTTCTGGGAAAATTTTAATGACTACTTCAATTTCAGTAGTGTTCATAAGTTTGTTTAAATTGCTTATCTGTTCTACACTTAACTTTATTAAGTGGTATGTTTTAAGAAAATTATTCATTTCTTTTAGGTTTTCTAACTTGTTGGATTACAGGTTTTTAAAGTATGGCTTAATGATTCTGTGGATTTTTTTGGTGACTGTTTTGCCTTCCATTTCATTTATAATTTTTTTTTTAATTTGGATATTTTCTTTCCCCCTTTTATATAATTCAGTTCATCATTTTCATTGGCACTTGGGTATGTTTTTTTTTTTTTTACCTCCCCCTTTTCAGTGTGTTTCACAGAAAAGTTGTAATCCACAGAGTTATATTTCATCACAGACAGAAAGACAAGAGCAGTCTTTGTTATTCACCCTTCTCTCTGCTGTAAAGGCTGTTTGTTCAGGCTCTCCCTGAGTTGAATGTTGAAGGCTATCATTGTCAACACACTGGGGAACTTTTTTTTTTTATCATTCTTTCAAACTGTCACATACAGAGATAATTGTGTTCATCCTACTCCTGCATTTTTCTTTAGAAACAATTCAGATATTTGTGCATTGAGTTTTTCTGAAATTCATGGATAAAGAAAATATTAACTAAATTTTTCAATGTTTCAATTATGTGTACTATAACTGAGTAATTAATTAATGATATCTCCTTCAATTCCAGTGGAAATTGTATGATGCAAGATATGTGTAGAAATTACCACAGGAATTTCTAAAATGTCTAACCTCTCATAGTTACATTGTAGCACCATTATCATCCTACTGAAAAAAATTATACATAATCAGTTGTTAAGATGATCTTTTCTGAGCAGATACAACCTTAAATTTTCACCTTCTACTATTTTAGCACAACCAAAATTCTAAGTAATTATACATGTCCAAAAATGACCTAGGTACTTGTACTGATTTGAATGTAATTGGCCCCCATAATCCCATAGGGAATGGAACCACTAGGAGGCATTGCTTTGTTTGAGTAGATGTGGTCTTGTTGGAGGTAGTGTATCGTTGTGGGGCTTAGAGGTCTTTTATAGCCAAGCTACACCCAGTGCCATATTTCACTTGCTGTTGCCTGTGGATCAAGATTTAGAACTCTCACTCCTTTTCTAGCACCATGTTGGCCTTCATGCTTCCATATCCCACCATGGTGATAATGGATTAAACCTCTGAAACTCTAAGTCTCCACCTAAGTTAAATATTTTCCTTTATAAGTGTTATCACGGTCATTGTGTTTCTTTACAGCAATGGAAACATGAACTAAGACAGTACTTCAAACTTATTAATCAAAATGAATTTTGAAATTGTATGTGGTACAAAACTTAAGTTACTTTGCCATGATCACATTGCAGCATCCATGTCCTTGAAGGTGCCCTGGTCTTCCTTGCTTCTCTGTTCACCATTTTGCATCTTGACCCAGAAAGTGAAACTTTGCCCTTTTCTCTTTTCTGAGTTTTTCTTTCAGATACTGCCCAGAGCCTGAATGTTCTTTTTGTGTGATACTTTGATTTCTTTTACTCTTTTTCTATGTCCACATATCCTGCTATCATAATACTTGACCACCATGTGTTTTACCTCTTCTGCTTAGATCAAAGGGGGTATCTTTTTTTTCTCTTCTGCATTGTCCTCTCCAGATAGCTACTCAGAGCTGTAGATTGCCTGATGTTGGCTCTTAGCTTTTTAAACATTAATAAAATTGTGTTCAAGAAAACTCTGCAAAGGAAGTTTTCATTATCATTTACCAGCTACACAGGATTATGATACAGCATGTGTTGTCAAAATCATGTTTCCAATGTACAATTATCAAGTCTTTATGTTTAAAATTTTTGGATCCTGCGGGGCGGTGGTGGTGCATGCCTTTAATCCCAGCACTCAGGAGGCAGAGCCAGGTGGATCTCTATGAGTTCAAGGCCAGCCTGGTCTACAGAGTGAGTTCCAGGACAGGCACCCCCCCCCAAAAGTTTCTGGATCATTATTGTGGCTTTGTGTTAGAAGGTTTTGAGATTCTCTGCTGACTTTGTAGTGAAATATGTGATAGTAATTACAATCTACAATCCCATCTCAACTTTAAATCACTAGAAAACACATGAACAAACGTCTTTTCTAATTTGGGGAAGTAACTGAGTGGAAGGTGTCTAATCAGCCTGAATTTTATGAAGTAAAGTAGGCTGACTGTCCTCTAAGCCCCAGGGATCTGCTTGTCTCTGTATCACCATCATATGGATTTTAAAGTGTGTACCTCCTTGACTGGGTGTTACTGGAAGTTGTGGATTAAATCCAGGTCCTCATGTGTGCATGGCAAGTAGTTTATTAAAGTTTCCTTAGTGCATTCTAAACTTCTGAGTGAAAAGACAGATAAAAATGTTTCCATTGATACTCTTGTGAATTTCTATTTTAGCCTTTATACTTTTTTATGCTTATCCTCAAAACAAAGTTATCATGATTCAATTCATTTTAATATTATGGTGTTCTTAGTTTTTGGTTTGGTTTTGGATGGTGTTAGATACAATGTTCTCTTTCAAAGCTTGAGGCTAATTGTATTAGGATTTACAAGAAGCACACCTCTAAGGTAGGCAAGCTGTGACTTACAGCAGCTATATTAAGGAGGATAAGCTTGAAGAAAAGTGCTAGAATGGAGGTCAGACACAGGACAGACAAGCAGACACAGTGTGGGTAGGGACAATTATCATAAAAATAAGGAAGCCAAAACTATCAGATAAAAAAAAACTGTTGATGCATGGAAAATATATGTAACTAAATGGCCAGGATTCTGCAGCAAACCACATACTCAGAGGAGCCATCTCTCTCTGTTCTTTTCATGTATTGTTTTGTCTGTCTTTGTTTTTTGAGACATGATTTCTCTGTGTAACAGTGTTGGCTGTTCTGGAACTTGTTTTGTAGACCAGGTTGGCCTGAAACTCACAGAGGTCCAACTGCCTCTGCCTCCCAAGTACTGGAAATAAAGGTATTAGGCTACCACTGCCTGGCCTTTCCATGTATGTTTGAAGTAAAATCAAACTTCCTTATATTTCCCTGCACTACAGAGCAATTGCTTATGGTGATATTTTATTTGTACTAAAATGTTATTTTTATGTTAATAAAAAAGTTGCCTGGGGATCAGAGCTATTAGCAAGCCATAGGAAAGCTGGGCGGTGGTGGTGCATGCCTGGGTGGTGGTGGTGCATGCCTTTAATCCCAGCACTTGGTAGGCAGAGCCAGGCAGATCTCTGTGTGTTCAAGGATACATCCAGCATTGGAGACACATGCCTTTAATCTCAATACCAACCATAGAAGACCTGGAGGTCTATACAGACAGGCAGTGATGAGGTGGTCATGTGGTTGGGTTTACAACCAATGAGAAGGCAGAACAGAAAGTCTTTATAAAGACAGACACACAGGAAGTAGCTCTCTTTCAGAGAGGTAGGACCACTGCGAGAGGAAGGATAAGGCTTTTAGCTGACCTCTTGGGTTTCATCTTTGCATTGGTTCTGTGTTTCTTATTAAATAAGACGGTTACTTCTACAATTACTTTTATATGAAATCATAAAATGTGCAGTTTATTTGTATCAAAACAAAGAACAATTTAAAAACACAACATTAATGAAATATGCCTTCTTGAACACTGCACTTTGACCTTAAAATGAAATGGTATTTCTCCATGAGAGGAATTTGTGGCCTTTCAGAGTATAAGCTATTTTCTTCCTATTGAGAGCCACTGGTAGCAAAAGTCCATGGAGTATACAGCAGTGACAACTAGAGTTCAGAAGATCAACTATCGGAACTAAGGGTTCTGTTAGTAGAAACCATCATGCAAGGCACTGTGGAATTACCACCGTTTGAATGAATTTGCTATCTCTTGTAAACTTCTTGTGCAATAAGAGCTATGATTCTTCCCATTTACCGTGCATTTCCATGTTATGTGTATGTATAATCTCATGGTTGCATCTCAATCTTATGGACACACATAATTGTGAATAGTCTAGAATATGGTTTCTTATTTAACTGTACAATTTTTATGAATAGAAACATACTAAAATATGTTTTATACTAGATCTATTGTTCCATGTGGACCATAGACACTTAGAGGTCTTACTCTCCATCCTTAGCCACTGACAAGGTAAATATTGGCCAGACAAAATGTCTTCATAGAACTCTTACAGAGTGGAATTGCAGGTACCTGGCCTTGTTAGATCAGAACTCTTCAGAAGAATTATAGTGAACCAGAAGTGATAGTGCAGGTGTCTGGCCTTGGTATATCTTAGTCCTTCAAGAGATCAATAGCACCTATGTTGCCCTAAGCTTCCTTCGCCAGCACCTCCCCATGTGATTCAAATAACAATCAACACTTTGCATTTGTTTCTGCAGAAGTTTTTAATGCAAGATTTTAGGCTTAGTAGACTAATTATATATAGGTTCTGAGATTCAGGTGACTAACAGAAAAAGGCTATTAACTTACCATGTCTGGATATTATTAATCACATAAAATTATACACATATTCTTGGCCTTTTCCTTAAATCTTTCATTGGTTTAATTTCTTTCCTTGTAACATTTGTAGCTATCCCTTGAAGAGATAGCCAGAATCTTTTACAACTTATAGCTGTTGTCAATCACCAATTAAGCTGACCAAGTCTTTGCCAAGTGTGACTTTTATCAGAATACTCATCCCTGAGAGTTTACTTTGTAGTTTTTGCTAAAAAGTTGTTAATGAATGGCTATATATACATATATGCTTGGGGGAACAAAGAAGAGAAGAAGATGGAAAAGACCTAGATAGATAAGAGAGAACAGCAAGAAGAGAATTGATTGAGAAGGACTAAGATGAGGACAGAGATAAAAGAACTAGATAGACATGAGAGAACAGCAGAAGGGACTGAGAGCAGGAAGGACTCAGAAGAGCTAAGTATGAGAACAAAAAAGAAACTGTGTAGATAAAATTGACTTAGAAGAATAAAGTAAATGGACTAAAGAACTCAGTGTGCTTAGATTAATTTGGTATCTCACAGATTTAGAATCCTCAGTTGGTTGTTAGACACTTCCATGGACCCTGGGAGCTAACAATATAGGCTGGACCGATTATGTTCCATACAAATTATGGCTATAAGGAAGAGGAAATGTCTGTGGTTAAAATATTTCAGGTGCAAAAGTGATGATCTGGATTAAGATCACCAGATGCCATTTAAGTACATGCCTGCAATCCAGTAATCAAATGGAAGAGGGGAGATAAAGATTCAAGACTTAGTTGAAGTCTCCTGGTCAGATAACTGATCCTACATACTGCAACATCTGAAGGAACCTTGTATAAAAATATATTGAAAGATGGGACTTTCCTTTCAGGTTGTCCTCTCTCTTGTGCTCATGTCCATGATATCCATGCACTTGCACACAACACACACACACACACACACACACACACACACACACACACACACACAAAGACACACACAAAGGCACACAACACATACAAGGACACATGATACACACAAATATCCAATATAGCCAGAAAGATTGAAAAAATAGTTTAGAAAAGACAACTGTTGACAGGGATGATTTGAATATACTTGGTGCTATTCTATAAGATATTATCTTAGAAAACTAGATGGCTGAAACAAGACTACTTGCTTTGGGGCTAGAGACATGATGATATGGTATAAAACACTTTCCATCTTCAGAACATTGGATCTCAATTCTTTTTTCCCATAAATCAGCTCACAACAATCTGTACATCCATTTCTAGGAGCCCAGCACCCTCTTCTGTCTTTCACTAACATAGCATGTATGTGGTGCACAGCACTCATGCAGGCAAAACAATTTGACATAATAAATAAGCCATAAATCTTAAAGAAAATAAATACAGGCTTTTCAAAATTTAAGAAGTTGGAAGAATAATATCCAACCATCAGGAGATTTGATAACTGTAAGGGCCTGTTTCCCAATTTAGAGTAGAATTATATTAGTTCCATTAACACATAAAAGACAGATAAAGTAAGGTCCTTGAAGCATTTTATTATAAGTGTTGATGCTAGAGAGATGGCTCTGTGGTTAAGAGCTCTGACTGATCTTCCAGAAAACCCAGATTCAATTCTCAGCATCCATGAGACAGTTTACAACAATTTCTAGCTCCAGTTACAAGGAATATGATACCTTCTTTTTGTCTGCTGCTAGCAGACATGCACATGTTATAGAGGCATGCACACAGACAAAACTCCCATATATATGACAAAAATAGGTTCATAAAAATAAAAGACTAATGGGTATTACACTAAAAGCTCTTATTTAATCTACATTACATGGCATGCCCATTCTAATTCCAGGTATTCATGGGAATATATTAAGACATGGATTTAGAAACATAGATTTGTCTTTATTCTTTTTTTCCTTAAAAGTTATCCTTCTCTCATATACTACATTGTGACTGCACTTTCCTCACCTCCTCTTTTCCAGGCCCATCCTATTCCATGCCCACTCTCCCTCCATCTACTCCTACTCTGTTTCCTTTCAGAAAAGGTCAGGCCTCCTGGGGATATCAAACAAACATGGCCTATCAGGTTGCAATAGGACTAGGCACGTTGCTCTTAATAAGGCTGGACAAGACAACCCAGTTAGTGGAAAAATGTGGTGATATATTTTGTACCCCAATAAAGCTTACCTAGGGATCAGAGGACAGAGCCAGTCACTAAATTAGACACAGAGGTTAGGCAGTGGTGGCACATACCTTTAATCCCATCACTCGGAAGACAGAGATCCATCTGAATCTCTATGAGTCTGAGGCCACACTGGGTTACATGAGAGAAACAGAACCAGGCAGTGGTGACACACACCTTTAATCCCAGGAGGTAATATGGCAGGACAAAGAAAGGTATTTAAGGCATGAAGAACTTGCTCTTTAGACTGAGGATTCTGTAGAGGTAAGAACTAGTGGTCGGCTGTTCTGCTTCTCTGATCTTTCAGTGTTCACACTGATATCTGGCTCTGGGTTTTTTAATAATAAGTCCTCTAAGATTTGAACAACAGAAAAGGGCCTCCAAAGCAGGCGAAAGAGTCACAGTCAGCCCCTGCTCCCACTTTTAGGAGTCTGACAAGAAGACTAACCTATGAAACCAAAATATATACAAAGAGGACCTAGGTCAGAGTCATGCAGGATCCATGATTACAAGGCCAGTTTAGTTGATTTTGGGCTTTCTTATGGTGTCCTTGAATCCTTTGGCTCCTTCAATCCTTCTTTCCCTTCTTCTGCAGGATTCCTCAAGCTCTGCCTCATGTTTGGCTGTTGGTTTCTGCATTTGTTTCCACCAGTTGCTGGATGAAGCCTCTCTGATGACAACTAGGCTAGTTGTCTATGAGTGTAGCAGGATATCTTTGGCATCCTTGGATAGAATTTTTTCTGACAGTAGTGTTTGGTTTTATCCTAGGTATTCTGGACAATCCAGCCTTTAGTTCATGGCACTCCAGGCAGAGTATGTACCTTCTTATGGTATGGGCCTCAAGCTGGACCAGTTATTGGTTGGCCACTCCCACAATTTCTGTGCCATCTTTACCACAACACATCTATCTTATAGACAGGATAAATTGTAGTTTGAAGGTTTTGTGGCTTGGTTGATGCCTTAATTCCTCCACTGAAAGTTTTGTCTGGTTATTGGACCTACCAACTCAGTCTCTGCATCTCCTCTAACTAGGAGTTTTAGCTAGGGTCACCCTCATAGATTCCTGGGAGTTTCCACTGCACTAGCTTTCTACTTTGCCCTCCAAATGCCTCCCAATTCCAGTTGTTTCTCCCAGTACTCTCTCCATCCATCTTCCCCTCAACTAATCCCTCCTATTTCTATTACCACCAACACCCAGGCCACCTATGGTATCTATTCTATTTCCCCTTCCCAAAGAGATTCATGGATACCCCCCTGAGCACTCCTTGTTATTTAGCTTCTCTGGATTTGTGGTTTGTTGCCTAATTATCCCTTACTTCACAAATAATATCCATATATAAGTGACTACATCCTAGAAACACAGACATTTAAACTAGAGAGATAATTGCATTAAATCTGCACATGTATGATATATGTGTTCCTCCTGTGTATTTTTATGCTATCCATGCAGGTATAATTTTAAGAACTACCAGTTTGTTGTGGCCCTGGTTTTTGCCATTGAGGAGATCAACAGGAACCCTCATATTTTACCCAACACATCTCTAGGATTTGATTTTCGTAATGTACAATATGTTGAAAGGGGCATACTTGTGAATGCCATCTATTGGATAACAGGTCATAAACACTACAAAATTCCTAATTACAACTGTAGAAAGAAGAACAAATCAGCTGCTGTACTTACAGGAACAACATTGGCAGCATCTGCACAAGTTGGGACACTGTTGCAACTCTACAAAACACCACAGGTGAGGAAGGGTGTTGTGTGGAACAGGGATCTTGGTATGCCTTGTGGACATTTCAGGAATCTCAAAGGTAAAGGAGAAACACTTACAGTACTCAGCTACCAAGGAACCCAGGGATATATCCATATTTTTATTGCTCAGAATAGAAAGGAAAGTGTGGTCCAGACAAGGAGGCTTATCAAAGCTGGTTGACTTGTCAGTCATTTTCTGGAAACCTTACTCAGAGATATGCCACTAAAGCAGAATGCATCCATCTTCACACTGATCATCCCCATCTGTTGCCTCAGGACTGAGATAGTGTTTATTCCAGCCTTCTCCCTATTGTGTTCAATTCTGTTTTCTCTTCAGCTTACTTTTGGACCATTTGATCCTATCTTGGGTGACCGAAGACAGTTTTCCTCTCTCTACCAGATGTCCCCAAAGGACACATCTATATCACTTGCTGTTCTTGCTTTGATGCTTCATTTCAAGTGGTCCTGGGTTGGTCTGATTCTCCCAGATGACCATAAAGGGATTCATATTGTGTCAGAATTGAGAGGAGAATTGGAGCGTAATAGAGTCTGCATAGCTTTTATGGAAATGATTCTAGGCACCTGGACTTCATTTTCCAATAAATTCTGGAAAAATCTGGGGAAGATCCAAAATTCATCAGCAAATGTGATAATCATTTATGGAGATACTTATTCTCTACAAGGTTTAATGAGAAACATTGGGCAACTGTTAATGACAGGGAAAGTCTGGATCTTGAATGTTCAATGGGATTATACCAACCATGCTGATTATTTTCTTTTGGACTCATTCCATGGCAGTCTTATTTTTTCACACCACCTTGAGGAGAGTTTTGAGTTTACAAATTTTATCAGAACAGTTAATCCTTACAAATACCCAAAAGACAATTACCTCCCTAAGATATGGTTTTTGTTCTTCAAATGCTCATTTTCTGAACTTGATTGTCATCTTTCGGAGAACTGCCATCCCAATGCTTCCTTGGATTTATTGCCTAGACACATTTTTGACATTGTAATGAGTGAAGAGAGCTACAGTATATACAATGCTGTGTATACTGTGGCCCACAGTCTCCATGAGATGAGTCTTCAGCAAGTACAAATGCAACCATATACAAATGGGAAAAAACAAATGGCATTCTTCTCCTGGCACGTAACATCACTTCCATTGTGTTTGAGATTTTCAGATATAATGTCAATAACCATAGGATAGTTTGCCTGCATACATGTGAATGCTGACTGATAAAATGGTGTCCCTGATGAATTTGGTGCAAGTTGCAAGGAGGTAATGAGCTTAGTCAATATTAAGTTTGTATCACAAAGAGCCTGGCCATCTTCTCATGGCAAGAGATTCAATGAGAAAGAATGAGAATTCCCTCAAGCAGTTCTCAGAATGAAGTAGAGAAAATGATAGATTCTTAGTGGTTTAGTTCCAATGATATCTACCACAATGATTTTGTATCTAATGACCACATTTACTTAATCATTAGATATACATATCCTCAATTTCCACACTGGAGTTATGAATACACTTTGGAAGTAAATGGGTGTGACTAGTTTTGAAGTAAGTAATAATTGCCTCAATAAACACACATGGATCACTTTCCTGAGCTTGATTCAGCACTTTCTCTTGAATCTGACTTACCTATGATGCAGATTAGTATCTGACTCACCCAGGTGTTCATTGATTCAACCTCACTAACACCTACATTGGTATTTATCTTGGTTAGGGTTTCTATTGTTATAAAGAAACATTATGGCCACGACAACTCCAATAAAGGAAACTACTTAATTGAGGCTGGCTTGCAATTTCAGAGACTTAGTCCATTATCATCATGGTGAGAAGCACGATGGCATTCAGGTAAACATAGTGTTGGAGAAGGAGCTGAGATTTCTACATCTTGATCCTCAGGCAGCAGCAAGAGACTGCCAGACTATCCCTGGTTTGAGCAAATGAGACCTCAAAGCTCACTTCCACAGTAACACTTGATCCTACAAGGCCAAACCTACTTAAAGAAGACCACACCTCCTAATAGTGCCATTCCCTATGAGCCAAACATTCAAACACATGAGGATGTGGGGGCCATTCCTATTCAAACCACCACAGTACCATATGTGATTAAATCAAAGATTTAAAACCATGAAAGACATTTAATAAAACATGTTTGTCTACCCCTAGGTCCAATTTACCATTGGTTCACGCATCTCTTTCAGTTTAACTTCAACATAGGTTCATGCATCTCTTTCAATTTAACTTTAATGTAGGTTGCTGCATCTCTTCCAGCTGCACCCTTTCTTGAGGAATATTCATACAAACAATCATATGTGAAGACAGAAAAATTCAGATAGGAAAAAGAAATTAAGTTCAGACTATGATATTCTCAATTTTTGGAATTTTCCAAAGGGCCTTGGAGTAAAGATGAAAGTAGGAACCTTTTCTTCTAATGCTCCCCTGGGACAACAGTTATCTTTAACTGAGCAGATGATAAGATGGCCTATAAGGTTTACTAAGGTGGGTTGTACAATATCTTAATTCTTTGAACTTACCTTACTAAGAATATTACTTTTCTGGAGGTAAATACTCTTAGATGGTAGCTCATATGTATCACTACACAAAAAAAGGAAAATAAGGAATGCCACAGAACCACTACTAATATACAGAATTTTCTTTCTTCCTAATTCTGTTCAATGGACCCATTATTTTTTATTCTTTTTTCTTTTATGAGAAACAGAATTTTTTCTTATATACGTTATCTTGATTTTGATTTCCTCTTCTACTTCTCCCAGTTCCTTCACACCTCCCAATCCATCTGGATTCACCCACTTTCAGTCTGTTATTAGAAAGAAATAGGATTCTAAGATACAATAATGAAATAAAATAACTATAAAACAAAAAAAACTAAAAGATTATGATACGACAAAACAAACAAGGAGAAGAGACTAAGAAAAGGTAAAAGAAACAGAAATAAACACAGACCACATTCATTTAGACTCTCAGGCATCCCATAAAACCATTAAACTGAGAACCATTATATGTTTGGGCAAAGGACTTCAGAGTAAAAAAGGAAAAATAAAAAAAGTCAAAAATTAAAAATAGAAAAAAAAGATTAAAAGAAGGGACAAGCCCTAATATGATATTATGTGACAAGGAACCTCCAAAAAAATGCTTGATTCCATTTTCTATTGTTCATATACTGCTGGGAATGCATTCAACAATTAAGAGTGGGGTTTTTCCCCCAGTGAAATTCCGATAGAGAAAGCTAAGTTTTCATTTGCAGGTGGTTATCAATATCATATAGTTTTTGGATTAGGGATGGGGTTATGTGTCCACTTCTCTTTTCAGCTCTAGGATCTCATGTGGTACAGAAATATTTCCAAGGCCTGAGCATGCTACCTGAAGCACTGTGATTCCAGATGCGTTTTGATCATCTTGATGTAGTGGGCCTTGTTTCCTTGGTGTCCCCCAACTCCTTTAGCTCTTACACTCTTTTCACATTCTCCTCCACATGATTATCTGAGTCCTAATGGGAGGAATTTGATGGAAACATTCTATCCAGACTTGAGTGTTGCAAGGTCTCCCTCTGAATACTTTCAGGTTGTAGTTTTCTGTATTTGTCTCTGTTGTGCCCAGATCGTGACCTCCAGAGAGACCACGAAGGACGAGCATACCAGAATGCAAAAGCAAGGTTTATCTTTGTTACAAGTTGCGCCACAGGGAACTCATCTCTAGCATTCACTGGCCTCAGCGCAGTGAGGCAGGGAGGAGTTACTCTTTCTTGGGGAAGTTAGTTTTTATAGGCAAAACCCATAAAATTTCTTAGAGGGTAGGGAGTTAGTACGGGTCCATCCTTGATTGGTCCAGTTTTTCCCCGGCCTGGACTTTGTCTTATTTTAGCTTATCTGTTTGCCCTGTCAGGAGTTTTACAACTCATCTCTGGGGTCTGGTCAAGTTATCTCTGGAGAGGGGCATCTCATGGTTAATTGGTTACTACCAGACATCCTGACTTGGTTCTTTTGAAAACACCTGACTTCACCTTCTCCAGAAAGGGGGAACTGACTCACTTTTAAGATATCTCTTCCCTCAGCTCTTTTGTGTTTCTGGGGGAATTGTGTCTGGGTCTTTCAGTTTCCATCAGCTTCAGGAAGAAACTTCTCAAGATAATTGAGTAAAGCACTAATTTATGATATTGCAGAAGGACATTAGCTATCATTTAATGGCTAGGTTATTTTAGAACAGTAGTATTTGATTTTACCTTAGGGCATTATCCAATCTAGTCTTAGATTCTTAGCTGGTAAAGAAGTATTGGGTATGACTTCCATCTTAGGGTGTGGGAATTAAGTCAAGTCAGATACTGGTTGGCTACTCTCACAGTTTTACGGCACCATTGTAATAGCAGACCTTGTAGACATGACAACATTATAAATCGAAAGTGTTGGTGGCTGGTTTAATGCTTACTTTTCTCCTTTAGTAGCATACTGAGTATCTTTATATACCAAAGACTAGCACCCAGGGATAAAGGCTGTAATATAGGCACTCCTTAGTTTTTCCATATTTGAAGAGTTGTGGAGGTGTTGTCTGGAGCAAAAGAACCTTGCTGTCAGTTTATGGAGAGCAACGAGTAGTCTTGGCAAAAGTCTAGTTTTTTTTGGGGGGGGGAGGGGGGTTTCTCATTGGAACCCCTTGGCCAATACCTCAATTTGAAGTAACCCAATTCCAGTACTGGTAGCTTCATTTGCTGACAATAGATATCCAGTGGGGGTTCTTTCTCCTCCATTATTTGAAGATTTTATTTAGATCCTCTTCATATATGTATATATTTTAGAAAGCTTCTGTTGCGTTAAGTTTCCACACTACCCTTCACTTAATTTTATCTGTTTCTTCCTGTCTTCCCTTTCTTATTTCCCTGTTCCCTCCCCATTCTTACTTGATTACTGTTCTAGCCTCTTTCATCACTACAGAACTATCTATTCTGTTTCCCTTCCCTAAGTAGATCTGTTCCTCCTAGTTCCTTACTCTACACTTAAGCTTTGTGGTTCTATGGATTGTATCTTGGATATATTGACTTAACAGCTAATATTTATATATAAGTGAACATAGACAATATTTGCTTTCTGGGCCTAGTTCCTCATTCAGGATGATTTCACTAGTGCCATTCATTTACTTATGATTTTCATGATTTTATTTTTTAAATGGGTAAGTTATATTACATAGTGTAATTGCACCATATTTCTTTAAAAATTCAACTGTTGAGAGACATCCTGGTTGTTTCTAAATTCTGATTATTATGAATAGAGATTCAGTGAACATGGCTGAGCAAATGTTTTGTGGTGGGATGAAACATCCTGTGGGTTTTGCCCAAAGGTTGTACAGCTGTATCTTGAGGTAGATCACTTTCCATCTCACCTAGGAACTGCCTCGCTGATTTCCTTAGTAGTTGTACAAGTTTGAAGTCCCTCTAGCAATGGATGAGTGCTATTGTTTTTCCATATCCTTGGCAGCATGATCCATTGTGACTAGTATAAGATGAAATCTTAGAATAGTTGTAATTTGCATATTCTTGATGTCTAAGGATGTTGAACATTTCTTTAAACCCTATTCAGTCATTTGAGTTTCCTGTACTGAAAATTCTGTTTATATCTGTATTTGTTTTTAAAAATTGAGTTATTAGTTTTGTAGCTATCCAGTCTTTTGAGTTATTTATATTTTGGATATTAGCCCTTTATCTGATATGTAGGCCACAGAAATATTTTTCCATTCTGTATATTGCTGTTTTGTCTGAATGATGATGTCCTTTGCTGTGCAGAAATTTTTCAGGTTTATTAATCGTTGGCTTTAATGCCTGCGATAATAGTGTTTGGTTCAGAAAGTCTTTTCCTGTGCCAATGAGTTCCAGACCATTTTCTTCCTTATTATTTCAATTTCTATGTATCTGGTATTATGTTGAGGTCTTAGATCCATTTGGAGTTCAGGTTTATTTTTTTTTTGGCAAGGGGATAAGTATGGATTTCTTTGTATCTTTTTATGCAGCCATCCAGTTTGTCCACAACCATTTGTTGTAGATGCTGTTTTGTTTCCAATGTTTATATGAGGATTATTCATAAAAAATCAGGTGTCCATAGGTGTGTGAATTTAAGTCTGGGTCTTAAGTTCAAATCCATTGATGAACGTGTCTCTTTTGTGTTAATACCATGCTATTATTATTACTGTTGCTCTGTAGTGCAATTTGTCATTGGTGATGGTGATGCTTCAGCAGTTCTTTTATTATTCAGAATTGTTTTAGGTATAGTGCATTTTTTTTTGTATTTCCATGTGAAGCTGAAAATTGTCCTTTCAAGACCTTTGAAGAATTGTGTTGGGATTTTGATGGTAATTGCTTGAAACTGTAGATTGCTTTTGGCATGATGGCCATTTTTACTCTATTAATCCTAGTGATTCTTGAGCATAGAATATCTTTCCAACTTCTGATATATTCAATTTCCTTTTCAATACCTTAAAGTTTTTAATCATGTAAGCCTTTCCATTGCTTGAAAAGATTTACCTCAAGATATTTTATTTATTTGAGGCTATTTTGAAAGGTATTGGTTCCTGTTTTCTTTCTCAGTCTCTGTCATTTGTATATAGAGGGCTACTGATTTTTGGTAGTAAAGTTTATATCAAGTTATTTTGCTTAAAGAATTTATCAGCTACAGAAAAATATGAAAGTGGAATTTTCCCCTGAAAAATTCCTCCCTTTCAGTATACTATCATATCATATGCAAATACAGATTTTTTGACCTCTTCCTTTCTTATTTTTGTATCTTCTTGGTAAACTTCCTGTGTTTTATTGCTCTAGCTAAGACTTCAAGTACTATATTGAATAGGTATGGAAAGTGTGGACAACCTTTTCTTGTTCTTGATTTTAGTGGAGTTGATACATAGTTCTCTCCACTTAAGTTAATGTTGGCTACAGGCTTGCTGTAAACTGCAATTATTATGTTGAGGAAGGTTTCTTGTACTCCTAGTCTTGCCAAGACTTTTATCATGAAGAGTTGCATTTTGTGAAAGAACTTTTCTGCATCTAATGAGATGATCATACAGTTTTTTTTTCTTTCAGTCTGCTTATATGATGGATTACATTTATTGGTTTATTCATGTTGTATCATTTACATATATATGCTTTTCTTGGATGAAGCCTTCTTGACCATGGTAGAAAGTCTTTTTAATATGTTCTTGGATTCTTTTTGCAAATATTTTATTAAAAATTAATGCATCAGCACTTATAAGGAAAATTGGTTTGTAGTTCTCTTTCTTTGTTGGATCTGTATATGACTTGAATAGTGGGGTAAATGTAGCCTCCTAAATTGAATTGGGCAAAGTTCCCTCTGTTTCTATTTTGTGGAATAATTTGCACAGTATTGACATTAACTCTTCTGTAAAAGTTTTGTAGAACTCTACAGTAAATCTATCTGGTTCTGGGCTTTTTCATGTTGGGATACTTTTGATGACTGCTTTAATTTTACTACTACTTATAGGACTATGTAAATGACTTATCTCCTTTTGATTTTGCTGTGATAAGTTGAGAGTATAAAAAATGATTAACTCCTTTCTGATTTTCAATATAGTGGAGTGGAGGTTTTTAAAGTATGTCCTTATGTTTATTTGTATTTCCTCAGTGTCTGTTGTAATGTCTCCCTTTTGATTTTTAATATTGTTAACTTGGATATTCACTCTCTGCCTGTGAGTTAATATGTAAACGTATTTGTCAATTTTAATGATATGTTCTAAGAAACAGCCCTTTGTTTCATTGATTTTTTTTAAAAATATGTTTTCTATGTTTTGATTTCAGCATTGGGTTTATTATTATTATTGTTGTTGTTGTTGTTATTGTTATTATTATTATGCCATTTACTCCTTTTGGATGTGGTTTCTTCTTTTTGTTTTAGAGCTTTCAAGTATGCTGTTAAGTTACCAGTATGAGATCTCTCAATTTTTTTCTGTAGATACTTAGTGCTTTGCACTTGCATCTTAGAATTGCTTTCATTGTGTCCTATGAGATTGGGTGTGTTGTATGTTTGTTTTTATTCAGTTCTGTAAGTTGTTTGTTATTTCTTTCTTGACCTATTATTCATTCCATTGTAAGTTGTTCAGTTTCCAAAGTTCTTAAGCTTTCTGTTATTTTTTATTTTTTATTATTATTAAGAGATTTTCTATTCATTTTATATACCAACCACAGACTCGACTCTCCTCTCTCCTCTCACCCCCCAGCCTTTCCCCTCAACCCATCCCCCCATTCCCACCTCCTCCACAGCAAGGTCTCCCATGGGGAGTCAGCAGAGCCTGGTACATTCAGTTGAAGCAGGTCCAAGCCCCTCCTTCCTTCACCAAGGCTGTGCAAAGTGTCCCACCATAGGCACTGGGCTCCAAAAAGCCTGCTCATGCACTAAGAACAGGTCCTGATCCCACTGCCTGGAGACCCACTAAACAGTTCAAGCTAAACAACTGTCTTGCCTATCCATAGGGCCTAGTCCAGTACCATTGGGGCTCCTTAGCTATTGGTCCACAGTTCATGCATTTCTACTAGTTTGGCTGGCCATCTCTGTACATTTTCCCATTATGATCTCCATGTCTCTTGCTCATAGAATCCCTCCTGTCTCTCTTGGACTCCTGAAGCTTGGTCTGGCCCCTGGCCATGGATCTCTGCATCTGCTTTCATCAGTCACTGGATGAGGGCTCTGTGATGACAGTTAGGGTATTCAGGCATCTGATCACCTGAGTAGGCCAGTTCAGGAACCCTCTTGACTATTGCCAGTAGTCTAAGGTGGGGTCATCCTTGTGGATTCCTGGAAACTTCACTAGTACTCTGCTTCTTTCTATTTCTTCTTTCTATGATGTTTTCATTTATCATGGAATCTCTCTTTCTTTGCTCTTCCACTCTGTCCCTGTTCCAGCTCGACCCTCCCATTCCCTTATGTTCTCATTCCCATCCCTTGATCTCCATTAACACCCCCCTACCCCCAGTTTGCTCATGTAGCTCTCATCCATTTCTCCACCACTGGAAAATCCATGTGTACTTCCTAGGGTCCTCCTTACTAGCTGGCCTCCCTGAAGCTGTGGGTTGCAGTGTAGTTATCCCTTGTTTTACATATAGGATCCACTTGTGAGTAAGTACATGCCATGTTTGTCCTTTTGAGTCTGGGTTACCTCACTCAGGATGATACTTTCTAGTTCCATCCATTTGCCTGCGAAGTTCATCATGTCATTGTTTTTCTCTGATTAGTACTCCATTGTGTATATGTACCACATTTTCTTAATCCATTCTTTAGTTGAGGGGCATCTAGGTTCTTGCCATTACAAATAATGGTGCTATGAACATAGTTGAGCATGTGTCCTTGTGGTATGATTGAGCATTCCTTTGGTATATGCCCAAGAGTGGTATAGCTGGGTCTTGAGGAAAATTGATCTTCACATTTTTGAGAAACCACCATACTAATTTCCAAAGTGACTGTATAACTTTTCACTCCCACCAACAGTGGAGGAGTGTTCCCCTTGCTCAATATCCTCTCCAACATAAGCTGCCTTCAGTGTTTTTGATCTTAGTCATTCTGACAGGTGTAAGATAGTATCTCAGAGTTGTTTTGATTTGCATTTCCCTGATGACCAAAGATGTTAAGCAATTCCTTGTGTCTTTTGGCCATTTGAGATTCTTCTTTTGAGAATTCTCTGTTTAGCTCTGTAGCCCATTTTTTAATTAAGCTGTTAGGTATTTCAATGTCTAGTTTCTTAAATTCTTTATATATTTTAGAGATCAGCTCTCTCTCAGATGTGAGGTTGATGAAGATCTTTTCCTCTTCTGTAAGCTGTTGCTTTGTCTTATTGACCATGTTCTTTGCCCTACAAAAGTTTCTCAGTTTCAGATGGTCCCATTTACTAATAATTGCTCTCAGTGTCTGTGCTACTGGTGTTATATCTAGAAAGCAGTCTCCTGTGCCAGTGTGTTCAAGACTACTTCCTACTTTCTTTTCTGTCAAGTTCAGTGTAACTGGATTTATGTTGAGGTCTTTGATCCACTTGGATTTGAGTTTTTTGCATGATGACAGATACATATCTATTTGCAGTTTTCTACATGATGACATTCAGTTATGCCAGCACTATTTGTTCAGGATGCTTTCTTTTTTCCATTGTTCAGTTTTGACTTCTTTGTCAAAAATCAGGTGTTCCTATGTGTGCAGATTAATGTCCAAATCTTCAATTCGATTCCATCGGTCCACATGTTGGTTTTTATGCCAGTACCAGACTGTTTTTATTATTATAGCTCTATAGTAGAGCTTGAGGTCATTGATTGTGATACCTCCAGAGTATGCTTTATCATACAGGATTCTTTTAGCTCCTGAGTTTTTTTGTTTTTCCATATGAAGTTGAGTATTGTTCTTTTCAAGTGTGTGAAGAACTGTGTTGGGATTTTGATTTGAATTTCATTGAATCTCTAGATTGCTTTTGGTAAGATTGCTATTTTTGACTATGTTAATCCTACCTATCCGTGAGTATGGGACATCTTTCCATTTTTTGATATCTTCTTTTATTTCTTTCTTTAGAGACTTAAAGTTTTTCACTTGCTTAGTTAGAGTTACTTCAAGGTATTTTATATTATTTATGGCTATTGTAAAGGGTGATGTTTCTTTGATTTCTCTCTCAGCCCATTTATCATTTGTATATAGGAGGGCTACTGATTTTTTTGAGTTAATCTTGTATTCTGCCACATTATTGAAGGAGTTTATCAGATGTAGGAGTTCCCTGGTATAATTTTTGGGGTCACTGATGTATACTATCATATCATCTGCAAATATTGAAATTTTGACATCTTCCCTTCCAATTTCTATTCTTTTGATGCCCCTTTGTTGTGTTATTGCTCTAGCTATAACTTCAAGTACCATATTGAATAAATATGGAGAGAGTAGACAGCCTTGTCTTGTTCCTGACTTTAGTTGAATCACTTTGAGTTTCTCTCCATTTAATTTGATGTTGACTGTTGGTTTGCTGTAAATTGCCTTTATTATGTTTAGGTATGTTCCTTGTATTCCTGATCTCTCCAAGACCTTCATCATGAAGGAGTGTTGGATTTATGAAAGACTTTTTCAGCATCTAATGAGGTGATCATGTTGTTTTTTTTTTTTTTAGTTTGTTTATATGGTGTATTACATTGACCATTTTTTGTATGTTGAACCATCCTTTCATCCCTAGGAAGAAGCCTATTGGTCATGGTGGATAATTTTTTGATGAGCTTTTAGATTCAGTTTGCCAATATTTTATTGAGGGCTTTTGCATCAATGTTTATAAGGAAGATTAGTCTGTAATTCTCTTCCTTTGTTGCATCTTTGTGTGGTTTGTGTATCAGGGTAACTGTAGCCTTATAAAAATAGTTTAGTAATGTTCCTTCTATTTGTATTGTGTGGAAAAATTTGAAGAGCATTGGAGTTAGGTATTCTTTGAAAATCTTGTAGAATTCTACGCTGAAACATCTGGTCCTGTGCTTTTTTTGCTTGGGAGACTTTGAATGACTGTTTCTGTTTCCTTAGGGGTTATTGGTCTATTTAAATAGTTTATCTGGTTTTGATTTAACTTTGTTATGTGGTACCTATCCAGAAATTTGTTCATTTCTTTCAGATTTTCCAATGTTGTGGAGTACATGTTTTTGAAGTCTGGATTTCCTCATTGTCTGTTGTTATGTCTCCCTTTTCATTACTGATTATGATAATTTGGATGCTCTTTCTCTCTGCCTTTTGGTTAATTTGGATAAAGGCTTGTCTATCTTGTTGATTCTTTCAAAGAACTCTTTGTTCTGTGGCATGGTCCTGTGCTGTTGTTTCTTTTGGGGGAGGGGGTCACATAGGCACAGAGTCAAACCACACAGACTCCGGGAGAATGTCAAAAACATAAGCTCAGTTTATTCAGGAACAGGAAAGCCTTATATACCCCCCACCCCACCCAGGGGGAAGGTCTGATGAATACACATCTGCTGGTGTGACATGGCTTCCTCTCATTGGTCCAGGTCATCTCCAGATCATGTCTCAGCTGCTGTTGCTAAGGCCCTTAGGCAGACCCAGGTTGGCTCTCAGAAAGTATCTTTTTTACTGATTTGGGCTGGCTGGCCCTCAAGCCTGTTAGGGATGAGTCATCCTACATTGTTTCATTGATTCTTTTTATTGTTCCATTTGTTTCCATTTCATTGATTTCAGCCCTCAATTTGATTTTTTCCTGATGTCTATTTCTCCTGGGTGAGTTTGATTCTTTTTCTTCTAGAGCATTCAGGTGTTCTGTTAAATCACTAGTGTGAGATTTCTCCAACTTCTTTATGTGGACATTTAGTGCTACAAATTTTCCTCTTAGCACTGCTTTCATAGTGTCCCATAAGTTTGGGTATGTTGTACTCTCCTTTTCATTGAATTCTAAGAAATCTTTAATTTCTTTCTTTATTTCTTCCCTGACCCATTGGTGATTCATTTGGGCATTATTCAGTTTCAATGAGTTTGTAGGCTTTCTGTAATTTGTGTTGTTGTTGAAGTCTGACTTTAAGCCATGGTGGTCAGATAAAATACAGCAGTTTATTCAAATTTTTTTGTATCTGTTGAGATTTGCTTTATGACTGAGCATGTGGTCAATTTTAGAGGGGGTTCCGTGGGATGCTGAGAAGAAGGTATATTCTTTTGTGTTAGAGTGGAATGTTCTGTAGATATATATTAGGTTCATTTGAGTCATAACATCTGTTAGGTTCCTTATTTCTCTGTTAAGTTTCATTCTGACAGATTTATCCAGTGGTGACAGTGGGTTGTTGAAATCTCCCTCTATTAGTGTGAGGAGTTTGATGTGCAATTTAACTTTAGTAATGTTTCTTTTACAAATGTGGGTGCCCTTGAATTTGGGGCATAAATGTTCAGAATTGAGACTTTATCTTGTTGGATTTTCCCTGTGATAAATATGTAATGTCCTTCCCAATCTCTTTCTATTGATTTTAGTTTAAAGTCTATTTTATTAGATATTAGGATAGCTACACCAGTTTGCTTCTTACATCCATTTGATAGGAAAGTCTTTTACCAGCCCTTTACTCTGAGATAGTGTCTATCTTTGAAGTTGAGATGTGTTTCTTGTATGCAGCAGAAGGATGGATCCTGTTTTAAAATATGTTTTAAAATCCTGTTTAAAATATGATGATACTTTATTTGTATTAAAATGTTATTTGTATGTTAATAAATAAAGTTGCCCAGGGGTCAGAGCTATTAGCAAGCTATAGGAAAGCCGGGTGGTGGTGGCGTACGCTTGTAATCCCAGCATTTGGTAGGCAGAGCTAGGTAAGTCTCTGTTTTCAGGGATACAGCCAGCATTGGATACACACACTTAATCTCAATACCAACCATAGAAGACCTGGAAGTCTATACAGACAGGCAGTGACGAGGTGGTCATGTGGTTGGGTTTACAACCAATGAGAAAGCAGAACAGAAAGTCTATATGAAGACTTTAACACAGGAAGTAGCTCTCTTTCGGAGAGGTGGGACCACTGCAGAAGGAAGGGTAAGGTTTTAGCTCTTAGCTCTGACCTCTTGGCTTTCTTCTTTGCATTGGTTCTGTGTTTCTTATTTAATAAGATGGTTGGTTACATCTACAGTATCCATTCTGTTAGCCTGTGCCTTTTTATAGACGAATTGAGACCACTGATATTAATGACGGGTGATTGTTAATTCCTGTTATTTTTTTGTTGGTAGTGTTGTGTGTTTCTCTTCTTTGGTATTTGTTGGTGTGAGATTATCTATTTCCTGTGTTTTCATGGGTGTGTCTAATTTCCTTAGGTTGGATTTTTTCTTCTAGTGCTTTTTGTAAGGCTGGATTTATGGATCAGTATTGTTTAAACCTGTTTTATCATGGAATATTTTGTTTACTCTATCTATGGTGATTGAAATCTTTGTTGCACATAATAATCGGGCTTGGCATCCATAGTCTTTTAGTGTCTACCTAACATCTGTCCTGGACCTTCTGGCTTTCAGAGTCTTCATTGAGAAGTCAGGTGTTATTCTGATGGTTCTGCCTTTATATGTTACTTGGCCTTTTTCCTTCGCAGCTCTTAATATCTTCTTTTTATTCTGTATGTTTAGTGGTTTGATTATTATATGGCGAGGGGACTTTTTTTGGATCCAGTCTATTTGATGTTCTGTAAGCTTCTTTTGTCTTCATAGGCATTTCCTTCTTTAGGTTTATAAGGTTTTTTTCCTATGGTTTTGTTGACTATATTTTCTGTGCCATTGAGCTGGAGTTCTCCTCCTTCTTCTATCCCTATTATTCTTAGGTTTGGTCTTTTCATGGTGTCCCAAATTTCCTGGACATTTTGGGTCATGATTTTATTGGCTTTAGTGTTTTGTTTGACTGACAAATCTATTTTCTGTATTGTATCTTCAAAGGCAGATATTCTTTCTTCCATCTCTTGCATCTGTTGATTTTGCTTGCATCTGTAGTTCCTGTTTGTTTACTTAGATTTTCCATTTCTAGCATTCCCTCAGCTTGTGTCTTCTTTATTGCCTCTATTTCAGTTTTCAAATCTTGGACTATTTCTTTCATGTGCTTAATTGATTTTTCTTGGCTTTCTTTAAGGAATTTATTGATATCTTTCAATTTTTTGTTTTTCTTTTCTTTGATTTCTTTAAGGGAATTTTTCATTTCTTCTTTAAAGGCCTCTATCATCTTCTTAAACTCATTTTTAAGGTCAATTTCTTCTGCTTCTCTGCATTAGGATGTTCATGTCTTTCTGATGTAGAACCACTAGGTTCTGGTGATGCTGTATTGGTCTTTATGTTGTTGTGTGTATTTTTGCACTGGTGTCTAGCCATCTCTTCCTCTACTCAGTTCAAGTTGTGTCTGTCTGAGGGAGCTTCACTTACTCCAATTGATACTCTGGTCTAATGGGAGCTCTTGGTCTAATCCGGGCTCTTGCTCCAATCAGTGCTGACGGATTCTGTGTCTCAGGGAGCAGCTCTTAGTTCAGTGGACACTATTGGTCTCTGTTTCAGGGAGCAGCTATTCCCAATCAGTGCACAGTGGGCTTATGACTCTGGTGATCATTGTTCCCAATCAGTGTAGGGTAGGGTTATGACTCCAGTGGTCACTGGTGTCACAGATGATGGTTTTCTGATGAAGGGGTGGGGGAAGAGACAGCTGTCTTGTCCCTGGGGCTCCAATGGCTTGAGTGAGGGCTATGAAATGTTCCAGTGTGGCTTAGGGGCTAGGAAACTGATCTGTTCAGTCTGGAGATGGGGCCATATCTGTTCCCAATCAGTGCAGGGTGGGTTTATGACTCTGGTGGTCACTGGTATCACAGGAGGTTGTTTTCTTGGTGAGGGGAGTGGGGGAAGAGGCAGCTGCCTTATCCCTGGAGCTCTAATGGCTGTGGGGAGTGGCACAAAATGTACCCCCCAGGTCCTACGGGCTAAGGACTCAGTCAGCCAAGTCTGGAGATGGGGTTTTACTTGTTCTCAATTGGTGCAGGTTGGGCTTATGGCTCCAGTGTTCACTGTTCCTAATTGGTGTAGGTTGGGGTTATATCTGGTGTTCATTGGTGATGCAAGTGATTTTTTTTTTTGGTGAGGGGGTGAGGGAAGAGGCCACTTTCTGTTATTTTTTATTGTTATAATGTTGGTCACACTCCACTTTAATCTGTGTTGGTCAAAAACGATGCAGAGTTTTTTTTTAAATTTTTTTTATTTTTATTTTGCAATACAATTCAGTTCTACATATCAGCCACGGATTCCCTTGTTCTCCCCCCTCCCGCCCCCCTCATCTTCCCCCCAGCCCACCCCCCATTCCCACCTCCTCCAGGGCAAAGCCTTCTCCCCGGACTGAGATCAACCTGGTAGACTCAGTCCAGGTAGGTCCAGTCCCCTCCTCCCAGGCCGAGCCAAGCGATCCTGCATAGGCCCCAGGTTTCAAACAGCCAACTCATGCAATGAGCACAGGACCCGGTCCCTCTGCTTGGATGCCTCCCAAACAGATCAAGCCAATCAACTGTCTCACCCATTCAGAGGGCCTGATCCAGTTGGGGACCCCTCAGCCATTGGTTCATAGTTCATGTGTTTCCATTCGTTTGGCTATTTGTCCCTGTGCTTTATCCAACTTTGGTCTCAACAATTCTCGCTCATATAAACCCTCCTCATTCTCGCTAATTGGACTCCCAGAGCTCCACCCGGGGCCTAGCCATGGATCTCTGCATCCAGATCCCTCAGTAGTTGGATGAGGTTTCTAGCAAGACAATTAGGGTGTTTGGCCATCCCATCACCAGAGTAGGTCAGTTCGGGCTGTATCTCGACCATTGCCAGCAGTCTGTCGTGGGGGTATCTTTGTGGATTTCTGTGGGCCTTTCTAGCACTTTGCTACTTCCTATTCTCATGTGGTCTTCATTTACCATGGTCTCCTATTCCTTGTTCTCCCTCTCTGTTGTTGATCCAGCTGGGACCTCCCGCTCCCCCAAGCTCTCTTTCCCTCGACCCTCGCCCTTCACTACCCCCACTCCAGAAGGGAAGTCCAGGGCAGGATGGGACGATGATGCAGAGTTTTATTTCAGTTTTCTTGTGTCTGTTGATACTTGCTTTGTGTTGGAATGATTGTTCATATTTGGAAAAACTTCCATGAGGTGCTGAGAAATTATACTCTTTTTTGTTTGAGTGAAATGTTATGAAAACCTCTGCTAGTTACATTTAGTTCATCATAGAAGAGAGCTCCAGAATTTCTCTGTTAGGTTTGGCCTAGGTCATTTGTCTATTGGTGAAAGAGGGTTATTGAAGTCTCCCACTCTCAGTGTGTGAAGGTAAGTTGTGATTTAAGCTGATGACATGTTTCTTTTATAAATTTGAGTGCCCTTGTATCTGGGACATAGATGTTAAGAACTGTAGTGTCCTCTTGGTGGTTCTCCCTTTCATGAGTAATCCGTGTCCTTCTATATCTTGTTTGACCTGTTTTGGTTTGAAGTCTATTTTGTCATATATTAAAATGGGCGTACCAGGTTACTTTTTAGTTCCATTATCTTAGAATATCTTTTCTCATCATTTTTTCCCTGAGGTTATGTCTATCCTTGATGTTAAGTTGTGTTTCTTAGGTGCAGCTGAGGGATGGATACTATTTTTGCATCCATTCTTTTAATCTGTGTCTCATTATTAGGGAATTGGGACCATTGATGCTAAGAGTTATCAATGAACAGTGTTTGGTGATTCCTGTTAGTTTCACTTTGTTTTGGGATGTGCTTATGTGTGTGTGTGTGTGTGTGTGTGTGTGTGTGTGTGCATGTGTGTGTGTGTGTGCATGTGCGCATGTGTGCTTGTGTGTTTGTGTGTGTGTGCATATTTCTCTGTTTTGATTTTCTGCTCTGAGATTATTTATATTTGTGTTTTCTTGGGGCTAAATTCTTTAGGTTGTAGTTTTGCTTCTAGTACCTTCTCTAGGTTTGAATTTATAAGTAAATATTTCTTAACTTTGGTTTTTATCATGGAATGTTACAATTTTTGAATCTATTGTGATTGAAATACTTGCTGGATATATATTCTGGATTGGCATATATGATGTCTTTGTAGAACATCTTTTCAGGACTTTCTGGTTTTTAGTTTTTCCATTGAGGAGTCAGGTGAAATTCTAGTAGGCCTGACATTTTATGTTACTTAGTCTTTTACTCTTGCAGTATTTAATATTCTTTCTACATTCTATATGTTAAATGTTTTGATTATTTTATGCCAAGTGAACTTTCTCTTCTGGTCCAGTCTATTTGATTTTCTCTATGCTCCTTGTATCTTCATTGATCTCTTTCATTAGATTAGGGACTTTTTTCTATGGTTTTGTTGAAAATAATTTCTCTGTCATTTTCCTGGGCTTTTACTTATTCCTCTATCTATAATATTCTTAAATTTGGTCTTTCCATAGTGTCCAAGATTTTCTGGATATTTTGTACTGGGAGATTTTTAGATTTAACATTTTCTTCAATGTATCCACATTTTTCTATTATGTCCTTAATCCCAGAGAGTCTTTCTTCCATATCTTGAATTCTGTTGTTGAGGCTTGCCTTTGAGGTTTCTGTTTGGGTTCCTAGTTTTTTCTTTTCAGATTTGCTTTTGTGTGGGTTTTCTTTATTGATTCTATTTCCACTTTGAGGTCTTGAAATGTTTTCTTCATTATCTTCCAATCTCTTTTAATTTTTTGTGTCTTTATATATTTCTTTATGGGATTTATTATTTTTTCTTTAAAGATCTCTATCATATCAATAAAGAATATTTAAGGTCTTTGTCTTGTGCTTCACACATGTTGAAATTCTCAGGGCCTATTGTGATAAAGGGGCATGGCTCTAGTAGAGACATATTGTCTTGACTATTATTGAGTGTATTTTTATACTGAAAAATAGGCATCTGTGTTTGGGATGCTTGTAATTCTAGGTGCTGATATCTTATCTTGTCTTTATTGGCTAGGTGATTCCTTGATTTTTATTGCCTTCTCTGGTTCTTAGCAGGTTGTGATGGCAGCTTTGCATTTCCTGCTAAATATTTGCTTTGGAATCCTGCTAGATGTGTGTACTGAGGCTTCCAGGTAAAATGTGTTCCTTGGTATTGGTAGCTGATGTTTAGGGTGAGGATGGGCAAAGAAGGTACACAGTTGGAGGATAGCAGGCTTTTCCATAAGGATCTGCTTATTCCTGCGGAATCAGGGCAGAGTATGGAGCGGCTACACCAGACTGCTATGAAGCTGGAGAAGACACAGTGTGGGGATGTTATGCTAAAAGCAGAGGAGGGAGAGAGAATATGTGAAGCTTGTCTATTTGGTTCTGTGTCCTACTTACTTCTCAGAAAGGCTTGTCTTGTGGATTTCCAGGAAGTGCCTGTTTAAGTAGGGGGCTGGCATGTCAGGATAGGTGGAAAAGAATGTTGGAGCAGCTAATGTGTATTCTGCAGTGGACATGGGGGAAAAGAGGAGGTGTAGGCCCCATGCAGTTTTTTACTGAAGATTTTGGAGTGTGACTGGAAGATTTTATTTAAAGGATAGAAGGGAGAGGTGAAAACCCACAGTTAGTAGACTATTGCTTTCCTTACTGGAGGGAAATTTTCCCGGGAATGCCTGCTGGAGTTGGGGATTAGACTATAGCAATGACACTGAGGGAATAAAATTGAAGGGGAAGGTCTGTATGATACATTTGAAGTGGATCCAAGGGAGAGTAGGCCACAGCAGATTGTCTGCTCCAGAACTGAGGGGACTGTATTTAGAAGACAGGTGGGAGACGTCAAGAGCTGCCATTTCAACACTGCTTTCTTTGTCAGAGTGGCCTGGAAATATCCAGAGATTTACCATTAACTTTTCAATATGCTTCCAAATGTTCACTCTTGTGCTAAGTTTTTGTCAACTTGACACAAGCTAGAGACACCTGGAAACAGGGAATCTCAATCCCAGAAATGCCACACAGACCAACCTGGTTGAGACAGTTCCTCAGTTGAGATTCTTGTAATAAACACAGTCAGAAGTATCAGATGCTGACTTTGATAAAACATTATAAGTAAAAATGACTTTTAGAAAAGATTTGTTTCATTTTATTTTTGTTCTAATTGTTCCAGGAGGATAACAATTTATCACTCTTGAGAAACATGGCAGAAACTTGTAGGTTTGGTGGTAGGAGCAGGAACCTGAGAGATCACATGTCTATCCACACATGAGAATCAGAGAGAGTAAACACAATGTGAATTATGCTTATAAACACTCTCACCACAACCCTAATGATATCATTCTCACTCCAAAATGCCATATTCTAAAACTTTCATAGTACCACCAAAGAGTGTCTCACACTCAGCCCTAAGTATTCAGATAACCAAATCTATGGAGGACATTTTTCATTCAAGCAACATTTCTATTTTAGTAAGATTTGTATCATTGTCCTTGATCAGTTAGTATTTTGCTATCAGATTATAACTAGGGAGAATAGTATGATCATGTTTGTGTGTGTGTATGTGTGTGTGTGTGTGTGTGTGTGTGTGTGTGTGTGTGTGTGTATGCATGTGTGTATGTGTGAATTGTCTTCTACCACAACTAAACATACGACAAAAGAAAAAGAAGGGAAGAAAGGTTTCTTTTGGCTGATAGTGTGAGCAAGCAGTGATTAATGGTGGGAGAGGCTTGATTCTGAGGACAAGAAGTAGTGATGACATCCCATCCCCAGGCAGGTATCAGAGAGCAATGAATGCAGCTGCTCACCTCCTTTCTCTTTTTCCCTCTCTCTGAGACAACAGCCAATGAAATTCTGATAGCTACCTTTAGAGTAGCCCTTTCAACCTCCAGTAAATTCCTGTATAACACTCCCACAGAAACGTCTAAAGAATTGTTTCCCTGATAAGTCTAATTTTTTTCTACACAGTAATCAAAATTCACAATTCTGCTGGAAGTAAAAGCTACTAAGCCAGTAATCACTTAGTAGCAAGACAGGATGAATCTGGAAGGAACACTAGATTTTCTGGGATAGGTCCCCAGTGACCTAACTTTCTCATACTTGTCCTAATCTCTTCAAGTTTCAAAAAGCATTTCCAAACTCTGCAGCATTCTTATAGTCCAGAATAAGCCTAGAACGCATGGGCCAGTGAAGTTTAAGGTCTGTCTAAATCATTTTCTGCTTTTGTAGGTACTGTATTTGAAAACTAATTGTTTAACATTAAAAATTCCATTTTGGCTTTCCATAAAACTGTGCACATTTGATAACAGCTTTCATTTTTTTTTTTTAGATTCCTCATTCTGTGTGCCATAAGAGCTGTGGGCCTGGGTTCAGAAAAGTTGTCCTGGAAGACAGGGTTGTCTGCTGTTATGATTGCATTCCTTGTCCAGACAATGAAATTTCTAATGAGACAGGTAAATATGTAGGTCTTACAAACAATTTGCCGAGCTCATATAAGATTCTGTAATAACAAAGCAATTGAGATGCTCTGGAGAGATTCAGAGACAAAATATTTCTTTCCTTTATTTAGGAATTTGAATGCTACACTTCCATTTTGTCTTGGAGCAATACACTCTAACCCTTGATATTCACAAATATTCTAATTTTTTCCCTTCAATAAGTCTTTATTATGAACTACAGATTTCAACAATGAATTTTAAAGCCTCAGAGAGGGATGAAAAGTCAGGGTGGGGTACAGCTTAATGGTGGAACACTTGTCTAGCAACTGTAAAGCTCTGAGTATAAGCCCCAGAATCAAAGGGGAATGCAGCAGCTGAAGAGGAATGTAAATTGACCAAAATAATTAGGGAAAAACCTAATGAATCTAGGAAAGAACTCTTACCTAGTGCAAATCAAAGATTACAAACTTTGTATGAGGTGCTGACTTTAGAAGTATAGCTTTAAAAAAATAATGATTCAAATATGTTACACAGAGGCATATTCTATCACTGTTTTTATATTCTTGCCCTGGCCTACTTGTGTTCGTCTGTATGCTTAGCTGTGGTCAGAGCTTGAGTTCATTAATTTAGCAGAATAATCAGTCCACAAGCCAAACAACTTTTTATTTTCTAAGTTTTAAAATGTATTCTCTTAAATTGTTCTTCTTAATATTATGTTTTATTATTTAAAATAATTTTAAATTTAAATATATTTTGATCATATTCTCCCTCTTCCCAAGTTTTCCCTGATTCTCTCATCTCTCTCCCCACCCAACATTAAGTTCTTTCTCAAAGGAAAACAAAAACCCAACACAATAATACCCCCAAACCAAGAAAACAAAACAAACAAGACACATCCCCAAACCCACCAAGTAGTAGCCAAATAACAGCATAGCATACCAAAAACTGTGGAGTCCATTATGTTGCTGGTCCATTACTTCTAAACATGAGATCTTCCCTGGGGTGGTTGATATACCACTGTCACTGTATAGGAAAAAAGTGATTTTACTTCTCTCAGCAGGTGTACATGACAGTTCAGTCATTAACCTTCACCCTAGTGTCTAAGTTGGTATTAATTCATTATCTTATCCGTTTTTAATATAACAAAATAAGATATAACAAGAACAAAAACAAAAATTGTTACATCAAAGTTGGACAAGATAAACCAATGGAGGGAAAAGACATGAAGAGACGGCAAAAGAATCAGAGACCTGGTTGGGTGGTGATGGTGCAGGCCTTTAATCCCAGCACTCGGGAAGGCAGAGCCAGGTGGATCTCTGTGAGTTTGAGGCCAGCCTTGGCTGCCAAGTGAGTTCCAGGAAAGGCGCAAAGCTACACAGAGAAAAAAAAAAAAGAATCAGAGACCTGCTCTTTGCACACTGAAGAATCCCTTAAAGACACTAAACTGGAAGCCATAATATATACACAGAGGATGTAGTACTGATACATGCAGGCCCTGTGCATGCTCCTTTAGTCCCTGTGAGCTCATCTGAGCATTAGTCATGTTAATTTGGAAGGGCTCGTTTTCTTGGTGTTCTCTGTCCCCTCTGGTTCTTATGATTTTATGCATTCTTTTTTGGTGGATTTTTTGTGTTATTTTATCACCACATTTTTTTCATGTGACTATTATTTGGTTTTATCCTAGGACCCTGGGCTATCTAGTCTCAGGTCCTTGGTCACCCAAACAGTTTTGGGTTTTGGTTCTACCTTCTGGAGTGGGCCTTATTTCTAATCAGTCATTGGGTGATTATTCCCACAAGCTTGGTGCCACCATTGCTCTAACATATTTGGCAGGCACTACACCATTCAAGGTAAATGGTTTGTGGCTGGCTTGGCTTTGAGTTTCTCTATTGATAACATGCAGAGTACCTTACTGTACCAAAGATGCTGGAGCATAGCAGTGAAGGCTCTATATGCACCAGCTCAGCATCTCCATGTTCAATGAGTTGTAAGGGTGTTGTCTTTATCAATGGGACCTTGCTGTCAATTTGTGGAGAGTAACCTATTGTCTTGGCAGTAGCCTGATGCGCCTGGGGATACCTATGGTGTCCCAGTGTCCAACAACTCAATTAGATTTAACTTACACCTGGTACTGGAAGCTTCATTTGGTGACAAGAGATGGCCAGTTTACACTCTGTCTCCTTCATTACTGAGCAACTTCGTTTATATCACCATCATATATGTATGTATTTTAGAAAGTTGCTATTGTATTATAACATGATACTCCTCAAAAGACCCTCAATTTTAGCTCCCTCTATTACCTCCCATACATCTTGCAAACATTGTTGTCACAAACTTCTTCCTATTACAGAGATTTCAGGTGTCCTTTCACCATGTAACTTAACACAAGCGATTTAACTTCTAGCTTTTTGCTGCTCAAACCTCATTAAAATCACATTTAGTTCTCACTCCATGTTTGAATTTCTTTTATGTTCATAATGATTCTCTTCAATACAGTATTTACTACAGGGTAGGTTACAAGAAAGCTTTGCTTGATTTCCCCAGTTTATATATTTTTGCTGTCCTGAATAACTACATGTTACTTTATGCATAGTGAGTTGAAATTTTTTCCTACCTCCCTGCTCCAGGAGCACAAAAGAAACATTATATTAGTGAATGATCTTCAGACAATGTGAACATTCTGCAGTACAAGGATGTGCAAAGACCTAAGGGTAGATTAGATTACAGAATCCCTATTAAGAAAAATCAATCATACACATATTCATGTTGTCTTCTATTGTAAAGAAAAATTGCTGGTAATTGTTTCAATAGGTGTTAATTACATTGAATCTATAGTTGCATCAGTTCTGAAAATCTTGAAAATAACACATGTATTAGTTCTTTGAGAATTAAAAACATGGTATTTTGATCATGTTCACCCTGTTTCCTCAGCTCCTCATCTCCTTTTTACTATTCCAACTGTGTGTATATCAATAAATCACTCAGTGATACTTTTAATAGAATATATATTTATCAGTATAATAGTAGTAGTTTTTCCTATGGGGTTAAAATCTATCTGTCATAGGTATCTGGTCCCAATATCAGCCTAGGTGTAGGTTCCATCCAGTCGGCCTTAAATTTAATCACAGAGTCATTAATAACTTCCATAACATTGGTGCCACTATTTAATCAATGAACCTATCTTCCAAGGACAGTCATTATTGTAGCTCCTATAACTATATTAGTCTCATAAATACTTTTCACATCCAGTAATATGCTGTGCATTTCCCAGCACTATGAAAGCTAGCCAGTAGGAGTGCACATTATGGGTCAATAGATGATTGAGTTTTGTGACACAAATATGTCCTTTCTTCAACAATAGTGGTTTTCTCTTAAGTTCTAGAGAACAACCAAGACTAAGGGCAATAGCTTGTAATGTTTTCATTCTATGGGACCCCTCTGGACATTGACTTAAATAGAGGTATCCCATTCTTGGTGTTGGTATTTCATTTTCTAGTATTAAGTAGGGTCTATTTGAAGTATTTTCTCCCCTTATAAGTTAACTACACTTAAAATCTTTTTAATGTATATTTGTATGTCTTAGGATGATTCTACAGTAGTAGGTCTCCACACAGCTTTTTCCAAAAGTCTTTGGCAGCATTTATCTCTCACTGTATTTTCCCCATAAGTAATTCAGTGACATTTTAATACTATATTTGTTTAATAGAATAATAATAGTAGGTTTTCCTTGGAAGCTATGCTCAATTTAGTTATAGGTTCTTGGTCCCAGTATGTGTTCAGGTACAAGTTCCATCCATTGTGGTGGGCTTTAGTGGAGTAATTAATTATTTCCATAACATTGGTACTATTATTTCATCAGTGAGCCTTTCTTACAAGGGAAGTTTGTTCCTCTTTATACTTTCTCCTCCATACTGCCCTCCCATTCCTTATACCTCTTTTTCTTTAATTTTCTATTATTCTCCTATCTCCCTGTAAACCATTGTACTCAATCATACTTCACTTATAGACTCATTATCCCCTATGGCTCCTTAGTCATTTCCTAAACTCTATGATATACAAATAAAATACAAATATGTAAAGATTCATGCTAAAATGCACAAATGTGAACAAACATGCAATCTTTTTCTTTCTGAATCTGGGTTACTTCTCTAAAAATCAAATTCTTGTGAGAACTGCATAATTAGTTTTTTTTCTTAAAATCTGAATAACATCCATTATATAAATGTCACTCTTTTTATTATCTATTCACCTGGTTGATGGACATCTAGGCTGTTTCAATTTCCTGGTTTTTTTGAAATGAACATCAGTGAATGTGAATGAGCAAATGTCTCTGTAGTAGAATGTAGATTCCCTCAACTATGTGCTCAAGAGTGGCATAACTGAATAATAGGATAAACCCATTTCTAGCTTTTTGCAAAACATTAACACTAATTTCCATTATGTCATTATCATTTTACACTCCTACCAAAGTGAATAAATTATCCCTTTGATTATTTTTACCACAAACCTCAGCAACATAGGCAAAGTTTTGCAAATACTAAACAAATATTAAAGTACTCACTAACATATATCCACATGATTATAGCTTATGAATGTTATCACTAAAATAAGGACTACATATAAAATAGATGAAGTATGGAATAACACCTTGTAATATGTAATTGAAAGAGGGAAATCATTATGACTTTTTTGAATGACAGAACTAGCAAGGCAAGCATATCTATGTGAATATGAGCTGTGAAAAACTCAAGATTATAAAGTGCAGAAAACCTAAGTTCCTTTCAGGGATTAGCAAAATATTGAAAACCTTTGTCAAAATACATTTCAGGAACATAAATTAGGCATAAGGTAACTTAAACCAGAGAATATGAGAATGAACATTAACACATGGTACTGGGTAGGAAATTAAAGAATTCTCAACTGGCATCTGTGACTAAATTATATATTTACTCATTGCATATTTTGTGTAAAAACTTATCACCTTGACAACACTAATATTTTGAATAAAATTACTTTAGGAAAGGGAATTTAAAATTTTTTTTTTTATTTTGCAATACAATTCAGTTCTACATATCAGCCACAGATTCCCTTGTTCTCCCCCCTCTCACCCCCCTTACCTTCCCTCCAGCCCACCCCCCATTCCCACCTCCTCCAGGGCAAAGCCCTGGAGATCAACCTGGTAGACTCAGTCCAGGTAGGTCCAGTCAAGGGAATTTATTTTATTTATTTATGTTAAGGGAATGTTTATAGACATGATGATTCTATATGTTTCAACAATTAAAATTTTACTGTGCATATTTTCATATTCAAGAGAAGTCTGAAATAATGTGATGTTTAAGAAGCATTTGTCATTTAGTAATACCAACATTAAACTTTTATTTTTGGTTAAGTAAGTTCTGCAATGCTTTTTTAATGGACATAATGCACCCTACTTGCTCTTTTATCCATTCTTTCTTATCTAGCTTTAACACATGAATGCCTCTTCTCATTACCTGTTCTTTTACTGATTCATGACTCTCTCTCTTTCTATCTCTCCCTTCTACCCCTACCCCTCTCTCTCTTTCTGTGACCCACCTGGTTTAATCACAGCCATTTGTATGAACCTTAGGTTGAGACTATCCTCTAGATATTGGATTTCTGGGGTTACCAAATGGGAATAGAATTGAAGACATTGACTCTCCCTTTCCCTGAATGTATTAATAGAAAATTTTAGCACTGAAGGATAGAATGTCCTGAGTTCCTCAATCCTTTCCTGGATGTTGATCAGTTTATATGTGTGAAGACACAGTGCACTCATTCACAAATCTTGAGAGTTCCTAATTGCAATGGCTATATATTTCATAGGAAAGGAAAGTTTGAATCGCTTATCTCCATCTTTCCACTCTTACAATGTGCCCCCCTCTTCTTCAGTGATCAACGATGCTTTGAGAAGCTGGTACAAATGTCTTGTTTATGGATGACACTCACCCATCACTTATTAAATATTTGATAGCCATAAATCTCTGACTACACTGTAGCTCACCATAATAAGAGGTTTTGTTAATCTCACTAAATGATATTAACACCACCTATTTTGGGTTGAATTAAAGAAGATTTATTATATGCACATTGTATAGCCCATCTGGCAACTTCCTCTTCCTGAATGTGAGACTCAATTGTCATCCCCATATATAGGAGAAGTCAGATTTTTATAGTCCCCAAACTTAAAGGCTAGTGGTTTCCAAACATTTGGGGGTTTCTAGGGGAATTTTGGCTACATAGAAACTTGGCAGAACATCTTATCTTATGAGGGAGGAGATCAGGCTATAGGATATGGAACATGCATAATTCAAAAAATGTGTCAAGGCATAGTTAAACTCAAGTTTATAATAAACAGAAACAAACTTATTTTAACCTTGTTACAAAATGGCTACTGATTTTAAGGAGCGGACAGGTTGGTTCAGCAACATCTCTGGTTAAGGCTGAGAGTCATAACTGCTTTTGGGTATAAACCAAAATATTTAGAGGGTGGTTCAATTTTATGTTAATTTAAATAACAGGATTAAGCTTATTCCCTAGGTCCTTCTTATGATCTTCTCCACCAAGAACATTTGTGTGTGTTTATAATTCCTTTTGTTGGATCTCCCTTTAGTACTTGTGTTTTTTTGAACCTTTGGCATATGGTAGGTTAATTAAAAAACTCCATTTGTACATATTAGGAGCACAACAACAGCAATCTTGCATGATTACTATGTAACAACTACATGTTACAAGAATGTGTAGGTAATAGAACAGATACACACATAAGGGTTGGTTAAACACTTCAGAATTAAAAATTTTACTGATTGAATCCTCTAAAAAATTTAGTGATATATTATAAGACAAGTTATAATACTATATAAAGTACTTTTATAGATTCTGTACCATGTGCATTTAATAAGAAGGAAATGGAGTTCTACATGTAAAGCATTTAACATACTATAGAAGACCAACAGAAAAAGAAATACCTCAAAATAGAAGAGATGAAATAGCCCAAGAGTAAGAGGTTATCTTGAAACAATGTCTTAAGAGCATGATGATTAAAGTGTTTTAATAGAGCTTAAGGAAACAAGAAAGTGAGATGTACTAAAATAAACAAAATTCTACTAAAATCAGATTTGATGTCTTAAAAACATATACACAATAAAATAAAGTCTGAGAATGAGTTCAACTTTTCAAAAATACCAATAATTTAAACATAGTGAAATTGTGGCATAAATAAATCAATGTATATATGTAACTGGAGATTTCTCCAGTCCCGCCGGGGCCCACAGCCACTTAGACCCAAGTAAACACACAGACTTATATTACTTATAAACTGTATGGCTGTGGTAGGCTTCTTATTCTCTAGTTCTTATATCTTAAATTAAACCATTTCTATTAAACTACAAGTTGCCATGTGGCTTGTGGCTTACCAGTACTTTACATCTTACTTCTCATGGCAGTGACAGCTGGCAGTGTCTCCTGACTCAGCCTTCCACTTTTCAGCATTCCCTCTCTGCTTATCCTGCCTATACTATACTTCCTGCCTGGCTACTGGCCAATCAGTGTTTTATTTATCAATCAGAGCAACACATTCACAGCATACAGAAAGACATCCTCAGCATGTATATATTTTAATTTCAAGATTAAATAAAAACTTTCATTACAGAGCTTGAAAACAGTTTTATGAAAATGTCATAGTATTTCTGCATCCACATGAAAATAGGTGCTATCCACCAATGTTCTGAAAACAGTTTCACTAGAGAGGGTTTTCAAGTTTCAAGGATATGATAATGCTCATTCACTCTTGTTCCAACAAAGAGTTGAACAAAATTGGAGAAAGGCAGGAGCCATGAGACTGCATTGGGGAACAACTGAGGATAGCATGAGTGGCTCTCCTTAGGGCAAGGCCTCTGGAGACAGTGACCCACTTGGTAAAACTTACATACAGTGCACTGCATAATTCTGGGCATGACTCAAGGACTGTGTGTGCTATGTGCTCTCCTTGTTTTCACTATGCTTGCCACACTGCTGTCCTAATGAGTCACAGTGTCATGAAGTTTAATATTACATATTTGCATTGCTGTTCTCTATGGAATTATTTTAACCATAAGAGGTTTAAAATAATGCTGTCAAATAGATGGTATCAAGAGTTAATGGGAATATTCAAGGAACAGGGAATGTAGCAGAATCACAGAAACCCACTATTGCCCACTTGGAACACTGTTCTACCTGTAGATGTGCCTAGTTAGAAAAGTTCCCTTGTAGCTTGCAAAACTGCTTATACTTCTGATCATGAAGATATAGATCCAAAATATCATGGGTATACATAGGTGAATAGGGAGACAGAAGGGAAAACAGACGGGGAAAAATCGCTAATTATTGTTAATGACTTTTAGGAACTTATGGAGTAAAAACAGTTTGTAAAACTGTTCAAGCAAGCCATTGAATTTGAATAAATAAAGATGGCTCAGGAAGTTCATAGTCACTTGTTTAAACATCAACAAGTGGTCACAATTCCACCTTGGCATTAAATGAAATCAGTATAGAGTGCTTATTTCTTTGACTATATGAATACAGATGAAGATGAATTAGCTAGCAACCCAATGAGCAGGCACTGAGACATGGCTTTGTAAAAAAACGAAATAAAGCAGCAATGCCTCACAATTATCTTCATCTCTGACCAGATGTAGATCAATGTGTGAAGTGTCCAGAAAGTCAATATGCAAACACAGAGAAGAAACACTGCATAGAAAAATCTGTGAGTTTTCTAGCCCATGAAGACCCCTTGGGAATGGCTCTCACCACCACAGCACTGTGTTTGTCTGCACTCACAGCTATGGTTCTTGGGGTATTTGTGAAGAACAGAGACACTCCCATTGTCAAAGCCAATAACAGAGCTCTCAGTTACACCTTGCTCATCACACTCACCATCTGTTTCCTCTGTGCCTTGCTCTTCATTGGCCGTCCCAACACAACCACCTGCATCCTTCAGCAGACCATATTTGGAGTTGCATTCACTGTAGCTCTCTCCACTGTGTTAGCTAAAGCGATTACAGTGGTTATTGCCTTCAAGATCACCTTTCCAGGTGAGGTGGTTAATGATATCAAGAGCTCCAAACTTAATCATTCCCATCTGTACCCTGATTCAGCTGGTTCTTTGTGGAATATGGATGGCAACCTCTCCTCCCTTCATTGACCAAGATGCTTATGCTGAACATGGACACATCATCATTTTATGCAACTAGCGTTCAGCAGTTGCCTTCCACTGTGTCCTTGGATACCTCTGCTCCTTGGCACTTGGGAGTTACACCATGGCCTTCTTGTCCAGGAATCTGCCTGATGCATTCAATGAAGCCAGATTCCTGTCATTCAGCATGCAGGTGTTCTTCTGTGTCTGGGTCACCTTTCTACTTGTATACCACAGCACCAAGGGGAAGGACATGGTGGCAATGGAAGTCTTCTCTATCTTGGCTTCCAGTGCAGCTCTCCTTGGCTTGATCTTTGCCCCCAAGTGCTACATTATTTTGTTAAGGCCAGATAGAAACTCTCTTAATCTCATCAAGCACAAAACACATTCTGGAAGAAATAAGCATCTTAATCATTAGTTCAAATTAAACCACATTTTTATGTTAATAAGTTGAAGAAATGTATTAAATTTAGTTTTATATCAGCATATCCTGTAGTCTCTTCCTGAAATAGATAAGGGAAGCCTACTCATGTGAATATGGTTTCAAAGTTCCTATTATCCTGAGTTATTCTGAACCTCAATTAGAAACCAAGAGTAGCAAGAGAATTAGCTGTATTATTTGCTCTGTATGAAAAGTAGGAGGCTATCTTTTCTACACAGCTACAATATGGGTTTGACTCCTTAGGTTACTATTTCTTCATCCAATCAAAATACAGTTTTTTTTTACATAAACTATCAGTGTTTTTTTCATATTTGAAATCCATGGTGTGCATATGTGTGTGTGTGTGTGTGTGTGTGTGTGTGTGTGTGTGTGTGTTTATGTGTGTGAGCCTGTTTGTGTGTGTATGTGTGTTAATATCTAAGTATGTAGCCTGGATGATCAGCAGGATTCCATAAAATAATTTCATAAACAAAATAATTTCTATGCATCAAGGTTATGCAAATAACAGTGTGTTGTACCAGGTGCAATATATGTTGCAGTTTTGTATGCTCCTATGGTATTGGCTGTTAATTTTCTGTGGTGGTATTGTGTTCCCCAAAATATTGTGCATGCTAATAAACTTAATCTGGGGTCAGAGAAGAGAACAGCCACAATATTAAACATAGAGCATAGGCAGTGGTAGCACACACCTTTAATCCTAGCATTCCAGAGGCAGAAATCCCTCTGGATCTCTGTGAGTTCAAGGCCACATTGGAAACAGCCAGGCATGGTGACTCATGCCTTTAATTCCAGAAAGTGAGCCTTTAATCCCAGGGAGTGATGGCAGAAAACAGAAAGATATATAAGGCTTGAGGACCAGAAACTAGAAGCTTTTAGATTTTTAGCTGGTTAAGCTTTCAGGCTTTGGAGCAGCAGTTCAGCTGAGACCCATTCTGGATGAGGACTCAGAGACTTCCAGTCTGAGGACACAGGATCAGCTGAGGAACTGGCAAGGTGAGGTAGCTGTGGCTTGTTCTGCTCCTCTGATCTTTCAGCATTCACCCCAATAACTGGCCTCAGGTTTGATTTTATTAATAAGAACTTTTAAGATTCATGCTACAATTTTCTTTTCTTTTTTCGGTTTTTTGAGACAGGGTTTCTCTGTGTAGCTTTGCGCCTTTCCTGGAACTCACTTTGTAGACCAGGCTGGCCTCAAACTCACAGAGATCTGCCTGGCTCTGTCTCCCGAGTGCTGGGATTAAAGGCGTGCGCTACCACCGCCTGGCAGCTGTTAATTTTCATGCTATTTATTTAATTTGTTTTTGCCTCTACATGTGTTCTCACTTTCACTTGCATTCTATTTTTTTTTTTCAACTTACAAAGTGGATCTTAGTAAAATGTCACATGTCCTTTCATCACTTGTGGTAAAAGTTCAAAAATCTGTATGTAGATTTTAATTTTATATTACTTTTCAATACAATATATATATATATATTGTATTTCAATACAATATATATATATTTATATATATAAATGTTTTTCAGAAACCCTTAAGATATTTCAGTACATAATGTTTTCATTTGGTTTCTGCATTTATATTGAAGAAAATCAGATTATAAAAATTAATGAGTCTAACCTAGATCCTCTGCGTACATGTTATGGTGGTGTAGCTTGGCGTTTTTTGTGGGACTCCTAACAGTGGAATGGAGGTAGTCTCTGACTCTTTTGTCTGCTTTTGTGACCCTTTTCTCCTACTGGGGTACCTCATCAACCCTTCATATCTCACCCAGTGTATGTACCTAGTCTTATTGTAACTTGTTATACCTTGTTTGGTTGATATGCCTTGGAGGCCTGCTCTTTTCTGAAGGTAAATGGATGAGGAGTAAATCTGAAGGAGAGAGGAGGTGGGGCAGAATGATTGGGAAGAGAGAAGGGAGGAGAAACAGTGGTTGGGATGTAATATATGAGTGAAGAAAAAAATATATAGAATTAAAAAAAATGAAAGGAAAAAAATTATGATTTTTTTTAAAAGTTAATAGTGTACCAATCTATTGCACAATGTTGTGGTGATATTTTATTTGTGCTGAAATATGGTGATATTTTATTTGTATATTAATAAAGTTTGCCTTGAGATCAGAGGAAATAGTAAGCCATTTTAAGTAAACACAAAAGTCAGTCTGTGGTAGCACATGCCCTTAATCCTATCACTTAGCAGGCTGGGTCTCTGTGTGTTCAAGGCCATACTAGGGAACAGAGCCAAGCATGGTGACACATGCCTTTAATCCCAGTACCAATCATAGAGATCTGGAGGTCTGTAGAGACAGGCAGTGACAAGGAAGTGAGGTAGCTTGGCTAAGAGCCAATGAGAAGGCAGAAAAGCAAGGCAGATAAAGGCATGGGTAGACAGAAAGTAGCTTGCATTTGGAAGCTGCTACAGCTGCTGAGGTAACGTTGGCTGGTGGCTATTCCTATTTCCTTGATCTCTAAGGCTTTCACCCATATATTTGGCTCCATGTTTTTTATTTAATAAGACCATTTAGAAATTCTTCTATACAATTGTGTTGCATACTATTAGTACATAGGCACTTTTAGGACTATATTTTAACAGCCAATGTCAAATGTCAGTCAATCAGAACAACCATCTTAGAGTTAGCTACATGCAGTCCCTATTCAAATGTAATATAATGTGCCACATCTGGCTCTTTAAAGTCTAGCTGACTAGATACATTTTAAATTTAATATATACAGTTACACATTTTTCTCTAGTCACTTCTATCAATTCTCCATTTTTTGATTGATATATATTCTTCCAATTAAAATAATACATTAATTAAAACCTTCAATTTTATACTATACATTTATGGATAATTTATCACCATTTTATAAAATATAGAGGATCTATTAAGAAAAACTAAGTTCTTTCAGTTTTTCATGGTTATGTGAGAACAAATATTTATTAAATTGTAAGACGCCCACTAGTGTATATCTTTTGTCCTAGTAACTGTCACTATTTATATCTCTATACCTCAGCCTTTGAGCTTTCAAAAATGGTGTTATTAGCTCTATCATAGTATTTAAGACCAGATCAGCAAAAGGGAAGTCATGCCAAATACTGGAAACCTAGTCAAATATCCAGGGCTAATGAAGTCTTGAAACTTGGAGGAGAATCTACAAAAAACCATGGCTTTACTGAATCAGCATAGTCCCTAAACATTCCAAGTTTTTTTGCTTATACTCACAGAGAAGTCTAATCATCATGCATCATCAAGGAAACTTCTGTTTGCAACAAATACAGACCAATAGAGAAAGTCATGACCAATCAAAATGCAGTGTAGAGCTCAATCCCAACTGATACATCTATACCCCATCTTCTCTTAGCCTCTTATGCCCTAGTACTCTCCAAATACCAACTCACTTAGGTTCCCAAACATCCTCATGCCACTCTCCTAGATACATTAAAAACACAGCTCACTTCATTTCTGGGAACACAAACCCCTTCTTTCAATCTTCTCTAATCCACATTCCTCAAATTCCCAGCTCAAGTTTACTTGAGAATTCCCTGCTGGCACATTGACAAAAAGTACTGGGTATCAAATTTATTCTTTGGTCTGCCATATGCTTTCCACTCTAGATTACTTAGATCCTTGTAAGTAAGTCTGGGACCCTGTACCATATCTGTGGTCCCATTGCTACTCTCAGATTCTCATAACATCTCTTTCTACCTTCTCAGGTCCCTCCAATTTCCACTCATACTCAATAGATGGATGAATCTCTTTTGCACTTCTTTTTTGACCTTTTTTTAAAAATAAATTTTGTTTTTATTAAGAGATTTTTTTATTCATTTTACATACCAACCACAAATTCCCCTGTCCTCCCTCTTCCCGCCCCCAGCCTTCTGCCCCAACCACCCCACATTCCCACCTCCTCCAAGGCAAGGTCTCCTTTGGGGAGTCAGCAGAGCCTGGCACATTCAGATGAGGCAGGTCCGAGCCCCTCCTTTCTGCACCAAGGCTGTGCAAAGTGTCCCACCATAGGCACTAGGTTCCAAAAAGCCAGCTCAGGCACTATTGACAGGTTCAGATCCCACTGCCTGGGGACCCCCTAGACAGTTCAAGTCAAACAACTGTCTCATCTATCCAGAGGGCCCATTCCAGTACCATGGGACCTCCTCAGTTCATGCGTTTCCATTAGTTTGGCTAGTTGTCTCTGTATGCTTTCCAGTAATGGTCCCAATATCTCTTGCTCACAGAATTTCTTCTCTCCCCCATCAGCTGGACTCTGGAGCTCTGACTGGGACCCAGCCGTGGATCTTTGCATCTGTCTCCATCAGTCCCTGGATGGGGGCTACATGATGACAGTCAGGGTATTCAGCCATCCAATTACCAGAGTATGCCAGCTCAGCCACCCTCTCAACCATTGCCAGTAGTCTATGGTGGGGCCATCCTTGTAGATCCTGGGAAGCCCCCAGCACTCTGTTTTCCTTATTCTCATGGTGTCTTCATTTATCATTGTATCTCTTTCCTTGCTCTCCCACTCTGTTCCTGTTCCAGCTCGAACCTCTTGCTCCCCTAAGCTCTCATCCCCTGTCCCTTGCCCTTCATTACTCCCCTTCACCCCCAGTTTACTCATATAGATTTCATCCATTTCTCCATCACTGGGCAATCCATGCATCCTTCCTAGGGTCCTCCTTACTAGCTAGCCACCCTGAAGCTGTGAGTTGCAGTCTGGTTATCCTTTGCTTTATATCTAGTATCCACTAATGAGTGAGTACACACCATGTTTGTCCTTCTGAGTCTGGGTTACCTCACTCAGGACGATATTTTCTAGTTCCATCCATTTGCCTGCAAATTTCATCATGTCATCGTTTTTCTCTGCTGAGTAGTACTCCATTGTGTATACGTACCACATTTTTTTTTGTTTATTAAGAAATTTTCTACTCACTCCACATACCACTCACAGATTCCTCTTTCCTCCCTCCTCCCAGCCCGCATTCCTCTCTCCCAAGCCATCCCACATCCCCACATCCCCCAAATCAAGGTCTCCCATGGGGAGTCAGCAGAATCTGGCACACTGAGCCTAGGCAGGTCCAAGCCTCTTCTCACTGCACCAAGGGTGTGCAAGGCATCACACCACAGTCATCAGATTCCCAGAAGCCTACCCATGCACCAGGGACAGATCCCAATCCCCCTGCCTGGGTGTCCTCCAAACAGTTTGAGCCAAATAACTGTCTTCCATATCCAGAGGGCCTAGTCCAGTCCCATGGGGGCTCCACAGCCACCAGTTCGCAGTTCATGGGCTTCCAGTAATGTGGCTAGTCATCTCTGCAAGTCCTCCCATCATGATCTCAATATCACTCGCCTGCAGAATTCCTCCTCTCTCTCATCAATTGGATTCCAGGAGCTCAGCCTGGCACCTGACCGTGGATCTATGCATCTGCCTCCATCAGTTCCTGGATAAAGGCTGTATGATGACAGCTAGGTTATTCATTAGACCGGTCACCAGAGTAGACCAGTCCAGGCACCCTCTGGACCACTGTCAGCTGACCAAGGTGGGGTCATCCTTGTAGATTCCTGAGAGCCTCCCTGGCACCCTGCCTCTTCCTATTCCAATGAAGTCCTCATCTATCATGGTGTCTCCCTCCCTGCCCTCCCACTCTGTCCCTGTTCTAGCTTGACCCACCCATTTCCCTATGGTATCATCCCCTACTCCTAGCCCTCTGCCACTGCCCCATACCCAGTCCTCTCATGTAGAACTCATCCACTTCTCCTTCACAGGGTCATCCATGTGTCCCTCCTAGGGTCTTTCTCTGTTAGCTAGCCTCTCTGGAGCTGTGGGTTGCAGTCTGGCCATTCCTTCCCTCACATCTAGTATCCACTTATGAGTGAGTATGTAGTATGTTTGTCCTTCTGAGTCTGGGTTACCTCACTCAGCATGATATTTTCTAGTTCCATCCATTTGCCTGCAAATTTCATGATATCATTGCTTTTACTGCTGAGTAGTACTCCATTGTGTATATGCACCACATTTTCTTTATCTATTCTTCAGTTGAAGGGCATCTAGGTTGTTTCCAGGTTCTTGCTATTACAAATAATGCTGGTATGAACATAGTTGAGCATGTGTCCTTGTGGTAAGATTGAGCATTCCTTGGGTATATGCCCAAAAGTGGTATAACTGAGTCTTGAGGAAGACTTATTCCCAATTTTCTGAGAAACTGCCATACTGATTTCCAGAGTGGCTATACAAGTTTGCATTCCCACCAACAGTGGAAAAGTCTTCCCCTTGCTCCACATCCTCTCCAACATAAGCTGTCTTCAGTGTTTTTGATCTTAGCCATTCTGACTGGTGTAAGATGGTATCTCAGAGTTCTTTTTGATTTGCATTTCCCTGCTGATTAAGGAATTTGAGCAATTCCTTAAATGTCTTTTGGCCATTTGAGATTCTTCTGTTGAAAATTCTCAGTTAAGCCCTGTAGCCCATTTTTTAACTGGATTGTTCAGTATTTTGAAGTCTAGTTTTTTGAGTTCTTTATATATTTTGGAGATCAGTCCTTTGTCAGATGTGTGGTTGGTGAAGATCTTTTCCCATTCTGTATAGGCTGTCACTTTGTCTTGTTGAACATGTCCTTTGCCCTACAAAATCATCTCAGTTTGAATAGGTCCCATTTATTAATTGCCAATCTCAGTATCTATGCTACTAGTGTTATATTTAGTAAGTGACCACCATTGCCAATGCATTCAAGACTACTTCCTACTTTCTCTTCTATAAGCTTCAGAGTAAGTGGATTTATATTGATGTCTTTCATCCACTTGGATTTAAGTTTTGTGCATGGTGACAGATACGGATCTATTTGCAATCTTCTGCATGTTGACATCCAGTTATTCCAGTACCATTTGTTGAAGATGCTTTCTTTTTTCCATTGTACAGTTTTGACTTCTTTGTCAAAAATCATATGTCCATAGGTGTGTGGTTTAATGTAAGAGTGTAGTGGGTAGCCATTCCAGCTTTGATCTGGAAGTTCCAACCCCCATTGAGACTTCAGCAACTGTCACGCCTACAAGGTGGGGCCAAGGGAGGCGACTGGAGACTGGAGATCTGGATCGGCGAGCTGGCTCTCGGTTCTGGGACCCTGGATGGGAGAAGTGGACCAAGCAGAGCTCCAGAGAACACCGCTGGACGGCGATACACCTTCCCCAGACCCCGTGACCTACCTATCCCTTAATTTGTAAGTTACCCCATTAAATAAATCTCCTTTTAACTATGTGGAGTGGCCTTAATAATTTCACCAATATAAGGGTCTTTAATCTGATTCCATTGGTCCACATGATGGTTTTTATATCAGTACCAAGCTGTTTTTAATTACTATAGCTGTATAGTAGAGCTTGAAGTTATGGATCATTATGCCTCCAGAGGTTGCTTTATTATACAGAATTCTTTTAGCTATCCTAGGATTTTCGTTTTTCTGTGCAGAGTTAAGTATTGTTTTTTCCAGGTCTGTGAATAATTGTGTTGGGATTTTGATGGGGATTGCATTGAATCTGTAGATTGCTTTTGGTAAGATTGCCATTTTTACTATGTTGATTCTACCTATCTATGAGCATGGGAGATCTTTCCATTTTCTGACATCTTTTTCAATTTCTTTCTTCAGAGACTTAAAGTTCTTATCATACATGGCTTTCACTGGCTTAGTTAGAGCTACCCGAAGGTATTTTTATATTATTGGTGGCTATTGTAAAGGGTGTTGTTTCTCTGATTTTTTCTCAGCCTTTTTATCATTTGTATATAGGAGGGCTATTGATTTTTTTGAGTTAATCTTGTATCCTGCTGCCTTACTGAATGAGTTTATCAGCTGTAGAAGTTCCCTGGTAGAATTTTTGGCATAACTTATGTATACTATCATATCATATGCAAATAATGAAAGTTTGACTTCTTCCTTTCCAATTTGTATCCCCTTGATTTCCTTTTGTTGTCTTATTGCTCTAGTTAGAACTTCAAGTACTATGTTGAATAAATATGGGGAGAGTGGACAGCCTTGTTTTACTCCTGATTTTGGTGGAATCAATTTCAGTTTCTCTTCATTTAATTTGATGTTGGCTGTATGATTGCTGTAAATTTCCTTTATTATGTTTAGGTACGTTCTTTGTATTCCTGATCTCTCTAGAACCTTCATCATGAAGGGGTTGGATTTTGTCAAAGGCTTTTTCAGCATCCAATAAGATGATCATGTGGTTTTTTTTCTTTCAGTTAGTTTCTATGGTGTATTACATTGACAGATTTTTGTATGTTGAACCATTCTTGCATCCCTGTGATGAAGCCTACTTGGTCATGGTGGATAATTTTTTTTTTATGTGTTCCTGCGTTCGGTTAGCCAGTATTTTCTTGAATACTTTTGCATCAATGTTCATGAGGGAGATTGGTCTGTAATTCTCTTTCTTTGTTGCATCTTTGTGTGATTTGGGTATCAGGGTAACTGTAGCCTCATAAAAAGAATTTGGTAATATTCCTTCCATTTCTATAGTGTGGAACAATTTGAAGAGTATTGGTATTAGCTCTTCTGTGAAATTCTGGTAGAATTCTGCGCTAAAACCATCTGGTCCTGTGCCTTTTTTGTTTGGGAGACTTTTAATGACTGTTTCTATTTCCTTAGGGGTTATTGGTCTATTTACATTTTTATCTGGTCTTGATTTAACTTTGGTACAGGGTACTGCTGTGGGATGGTCTGTATGTCAAGTGTGTTGCTGATTGGTCAACAAATAAATCACTGACTGGCCAGTGGCCAGGCAGGAAGTATAGGCAGGACAAGGAGGAGAATAAAGCTGGGAAATGGAAGGCTGAGTCAGAGACACTGCCAGCCACCACGATGACAAACAGCATGTGAAGATGCCGGTAAGCCACGAGCCATGTGGCAAGGTAAAGATTTATAGAAATAGATTAATTTAAGCTGTAAGAAAAGTTAGCAAGAAGCCTGCCACAGCCATACAGTTTGTAACCAATATAAGTCTCTGTGTTTACTTGGTTGGGTCTGAGCAGCTGTGGGACTGGCAGGTGAGAGAGATTTGTCCTGACTGTGGACCAAGCAGGAAAACTCTAGCTACAAATGGTGTCCAATGTGGTGGCAAGAGTTTCCACCTAAAAACTGAGAAAAAAAGATTCTAAAATGGAGCTAAAAAACAGTTCCTAATTGTCTCTCTCAAATGAGCGGCAGCTGCTGGTTTGAGCTACTTGTGGGTTCCTGGCGTGTGTGCTCAACCTGCTGTATGGCGGGAATGAGGCCTCTGCAAGTGGCACATTAAGCTGCATGGTGGATTTAGCCTTTCCTAGTACAAAACAAAAGAAGAGGTTTCTGGGCTACATGCTTCTTGGATAAAAGCATAGACCCATGATAGCTCCCAGAGCTGGTGGTAAATGTACCACCGTCATGTTGGGAAGCTGAGGTGGGAGGAGCCAGCAGCCACAGCTGTTGCAGTTTAAAGCAATAGATTCACAATAAGACAGATTCAGATGTAATAGTTTGCAATGTGTGTAAAATATACATAGGCTTGAAAGAGACAAAAAAGGTGATATATACAGTAATATAAACAAATACATAGTTTTAAAAAATAAAGTCTTTAAAGAGACAGTAAAATTAATATAAAAAATAAGCCACGTAAAGATGAATATTACACAGAGAATCTGGATTGTGTTGTCTTTGGGATTTTTAACTGCAGAAAAACATTTGATTGTAAAAGCTGTTGAGTTATGCCAAAATGTATAATTTAAAGGTACCTTGACTTCAAAATTTGGATGTAAGGATGTGTTGTTTTGGAAAGGTGACTCTGCTTTTGTTCCCACAGAAAGCCAGAGGCTATGGATTTGTTCCAGATTAAGATATATCAGGTTTGACCAGCCAAGACCTCCTGAAAGGTCTTCGATGACACCATGGCCCAGATAATCCAATGGCCAGATCAGATTCAAGGAAACTGGCTCGGACAATACAGCCTCATGGACTATTCCATAATCCTAAAATTCCACAAATCCTTTGTGTCCCCATAAGATACAGTGCCCCCCTCCAGCAGGAAGTAGTAAGAGAAGCTACGCCCAAATTCCCAAATTATATGTAATTTTACTTTGTTAAGGTTAAAACCTTCCTTTTTGAAAAAAAAAAAGAAAAAAAAAAAGAAAAGGGGAAATGCTGTGGGATGGTCTGTATGTCAAGTGTGTTGCTGATTGGTCAATAAATAAATCATTGATTGACCAGTGGCCAGGCAGGAAGTATCGGCGGCACAAGGAGGAGAATGAAGCTGGGAAGTGGAAGGCTGAGTCAGAGAGACACTGCCAACTGCCATGATGACAAACAGCATGTGAAGATGCTGGTAAATCACGACCAATGTGGCAAGGTATAGATTTATAGAAATGGATTAATTTAAGCTGTAAGAACAGTTAGCAAGAAGCCTGCCATGCCCATACAGTTTATAAGCAATATAAGTCTCTGTGTTTACTTGGTTAGGTCTTAACGGCTGTGGGACTGGTGGGTGACAAAGATTTGTCCTGACTGTGGGCAAGGCAGGAAAACTCTAGCTACAGGGTACCTATCCAGAAAATTGTCCATTTCTTTCAGATTTTCCAATCTTGTGGAGTACAGGTTTTTGAAGTATGACCTGATGATTCTCTGGATTTTCTCATTGTCTGTTGCTATGTCTTCCTTTTCATTTCTGATTTTGTTAATTTGGATGCTGTCTCTCTGCTTTTTGGTTAATTTGGATAAGGACTTTTCTATCTTGTTGATTTTCTCAAAGAACCAACTCTTTGTTTCATTGATTCTTTGTATTGTTCTCTTTGCTTCTTTTTTTTTTATTTCATCCCTCAATTTGATTACATTCTGGTGTCTGTTACTCCTGGGTGAGTTTACTTCATCTTGTTCTAGGTCTTTCAGGTGTGCTGTTAAGTCACTAGTGTGAGATTTCTCCAACTTCTTTATGTGGGCATTTGAAGCTATGAATTTTCCTCTTAGCACTGCTTTCATGGTGTCCCATAAGTTTGTGCATGTTGTACTTTCATTTTCATTGAATTTTAGGAAATCTTTAATTTCTTTGTTTATTTCTTCCTTGACCCATTGGTGATGCATTTGGGCATTATTCAGTTTCCATGAGATTGTAGGCTTTCTGTAATTTTTGTTGTTGCTGAAATCTAACTTTAAGCCATGGTGGTTTGATAAGATATAGGAGGCTATTTCAAATTTTTTGTATCTGTTGAGATTTGCTTTGTGACCAAGCATGTGGTCAATCTTAGAAAAGGTTCTATGGGGTGCTGAAAATAAGGTATATTCTTTTGTGTTAATGGGGAATATTCTGTAGATATCTATTAAGTCTATTTGAGTCATAATATCTGTTAGTTCCCTTATTTCTCTTAAGTTTCTGTCTGGCAGGCCTGTCCATTGGTGAGAGTGGGGTGTTGAAGACTCCCACTACTAGTGTATGGGTTTTGATGTGCGATTTCAGCTTTAGTAATGTTTCTTTTATAAATGTTGGTGCTTTTTTATTTGGGGCATAAATATTCAGAATTGAGACTTCATCTTGTTGGATTTTCCCTGTGATGAATGTATAATGTCCTTCCTGATCTCTTTTGATTGATTTGAGTTTGAAGTCTATTTTATTAGATATTAGAGTAGCTACACAGGTTGCTTCTTAAATTCAGTTGATTGGAAAGTCTTTCCCCAGCCTTTTATTCTGAGGTAGTGTGTGTCTTTGAAGTTGAGGTGTGTTTCTTTTATGCAGCAAATGGATGAATCTTGTTTTTGTGTCCATTCTGTTAGCCTTTGCCTTTTTGTAGGTGAATTGAGGCCACTGATATTGATGGATATTAATGACCAGCTCTGGCTAGAGTTTTCCTGCCTGGCCCACAGTCAGGACAAATCTCTCTCACCTGCCAGTCCCACAGCCTCAGACCCAACCAAGTAAACACAGAGACTTATATTGCTTATAAACTGTATGGGCATGGCAGGCTTCTTGCTAACTGTTCTTACAGCTTAAATTAATCCATTTCTATAAATCTATACCTTGCCATGTGGTTCGTGGCTTACCGGCATCTTCACATGCTGTTTGTCATCGTGGTGGCTGGCAGTGTCTCTCTCTCAGCCTTCCACTTCTCAGCTTTATTCTCCTCCTTGTCCCACCTATACTTCCTCCTGCCTGACTACTGGCCAATCAGTGTTTTATTTACCAACCAATCAGAGCAACACATTTGCCATACAGAACATCCCACAGCAACCAGCTATTGTTAATTCCTGTTATTTTTCTTGGTGGTTGTGTATGTTTCCCTTCTTTGGTATTTGTTGGTATTAGACTATCCATTGCCTGTGTCTTCATGGGTGTGTCTAACTTCCTTAGGTTGGATTTTAACTTCAAGTGCTTTCTGTAGTGCTGGATTTGTGGAGAGATATATTTAAATCTGGTTTTATCATGGAATATTTTGTTTACTCCATCTATGTTGATTGAGAGTTTTGCTGGGTATAATGGTCTGGGGTGGCATCCATGGTCTCTTAGTGTCCTCATAATGTCTGTCCAGGACCTTCTGGCTTTTAGAGTATCCATTGAGAATTCAGGTGTTACTCTTATGGTTCTGCTTTTATATGTTACTTGGCTTTTTCCTTTGTAGCTCTTAATATTTTTTTCTTTATTCTGTATGTTTATTGGTTTGATTATTATTTGGCGAGGGGACTTTTTTTTTTTTGATCCAGTCAATTTGGTGTTCTGTAACCTTCTTGTATCTTTATAGGCATTTTCTTCTTTAGGTTGGGAAAGTGTTCTATAATTTTGTTGAATATATTTTCTGTGCCTCTGAATTGGTATTCTCCTCCTTCTTCTATCCCTATTATTCTTAGGTTTGGTCTTTTCATGGTGTCCCAAATTTCCTGGACATTTTGGGTCATGACTTTGTTGGCTTTATTGTTTTCTTTGACTGATGAATCTATTTCCTCTACTGTATCTTCAGCGCCAGAGATCTTCCATCTCTTGCATTCTGTTGGTTACACTTGCATCTGTAGTTCCTGTTCATTTACTCAGATTTTCCACTTCAAGTGTTCCCTCAGTTTCTGTCTTCTTTGTTGTCTCGATTTCAGTTTTCAAATTTTGAACAGTTTCCCTCACTTGTTTAATTGCTTTTTCTTGGCTTTCAAGTGATTTACTGATTTCTTCCCATATTTCGTTTGACTTTTCCTCGATTTTCTTAAGAGAAATTTTCATTTCCTCTTTTAAGATCTCTAATATCTTCTTAAAGTCATTTTTATTGTCAATATCTTCTGTGTTGGGATGTTCAGGTCTTGATGCTGTAGGTTCTGATGGAGCCATATTGGTTTTTAATGTAGTTGACTGTATTTTTGCACTGCCATCTACCCATCTCTTTTTCCACTTGGTGCGAGCAGTGTCTGTGTCTGAGGGAGCTTTTCTTGGTCTGACTGATACTCTTGGTCCATTGGGAGCTCTTGGTCTAGTTGATGCTGATGGCCTCTTTGTCTCAGGGAGCAGCTCTTAGTTGAATTGGCACTAGTTGGCTCTGTTTCAGGGAGTAGCTGCAGTCTTGGCACATGGTAGATGGGGGTAGTCTGACCTGTCTTCAGGAGGTCTGCCTGCCAACTGGCCTGAAACTGGGACTGCAATGGGTGGTGGTATAGGGGTGCAGGGTTATGCCCCTGGGCCAAAAGCCTAGGGGCTGGCTTGTTTGGGTATGAGGATAAATACTCAACTCTTATTCCAGTTGGGTTTGGGCAGGTTCTATCTCAGGGAACAGTTGCAAAATTGGATGGTGGGTGGGATTTGGGAGAGGTGGGGCTTGGGTTACAGGGTCTGATGGGGGAATGGTGGTAGTCTGACCTGTGTACAGGAGGTCTACCTGCCAACTGGCCTGAAACTGGGACTGCAATGTTACCACATTTCTTTATTCATTCAATTGAGGGGCATCTAGGTTATTTCCAGCTTCTGGCTATTACTAATAATACTGATATGAACATAGTTGAGCATGGGTCCTTGTGGTGTGATTGAGCTTTACTTGGGTATATGCGCAAGAGTGGCATAGCTGGGTTTTGAGGAAGATTGATTCCCAATTTTCTGAGAAACTGCCATACTGATTTCCAGAGTGGCTGTACAAGTTTGCATTCTCACCAACAATGTGGTAGTGTTCCCTTTGCTCCACATTTTCTCCAACACTGACATTGGGGTAAGATGGTATCTCAGAGTTGTTTTGATTTGCATTTCCCTCATGATTAAGGATGTTGAGCAATTACTTAAATGTCTTTCAGCCATTTGAGATTCTTCTGTTGAAAATTCTCTGTTAAGCTGTATAGCCCATTTTTAAATGAACTTTTAGGTATTTTGAAGTCTAGCTTTTTGAGTTCTTTATATATTTTGAAGATCAGCCCGTCAGATGTGTGGTTGGTGAAGATCTTTTTCCATTCTGTAGGTTGTAATTTTGTCTTATTGACCATATTCTTTGCCCTACAAAAGCTTCTCAGTTTGAAGAGGTCCCATTTATTAATTGTTGCTCTCAGTGTCTGTGCTACTGGTGTTATATTTAGGAAGTGATCTCCAGTGCCAATGTATTCAAGACTACTCCTACTTTCTTTTATCGGGTTCAGAGTAACTGGATTTATGTTGAGGTTTTTGATCCACTTGAACTTAAGTTTTGTGTATAGTGACATATATGGATCTATTTGAAATCTTCTACATGTTGACATCCAGTTACACCAGCACCATTTGTTGAAGATTCTTTCTTTATTCCATTGTACAGTTTTGGCTTCTTTGTCAAAAATTAGGTGTTCATACATGTGTGGATTAATGTCAGGGTCTTCAATTTGATTCCTTTGGTCCACATGTCAGTTTTTATGCCAGTACCAAGCTGTTTTTTATTACTGTAGCTCTATAGTACAGCTTAAAGTCATAGATCATGATGCCTCCAGAGATTGCTTTATCATACAAGTTTCTTTTAGCTACCTGGGTTTTTTGTTTTTCCATATGAATTTGACTATTGTTCTTTCCAAGTCTGTGAAGAATTGTGTTGGTATTTTGATGGGGATTGCATTGAATCTGTAGATTGCTTTGGTAAGATTGCCATTTTTACTATGTGGATTCTATGTATCCATGAGCATGGAGATCTTTCCATTTTCTGCAATTTCTTTCTTCAGAGACTTTAAAGTTCTTATCATACATGTCTTTCACTGGCTTAGTTAGAGCTACCCAAAGGTATTTTATATTATTTGTGGGTATTGTAAAGGGTTTTGTTTCTTTGATTTCTTTCTCAACCCTTTTATCATTTGTATATAGGAGGGCTACTGATTTTTTGAGTTAATCTCGTATCCCGCCATATTACTGAAGGAGTTTATCAGTTGTAGGAATTCCCTGGTAGAATTTTTGGAGTCACTTATGTTCACTATCATATCATCTGCAAATAGTGAAAGTTTGACATCTTCCTTTCCAATTTCTATCCCTTTGATCTCCTTTTGTTATCTTATTGCTCTAGCTAGAACTGCAAATACTATGTTGAATAAATACAGAGAGAGTGGACAGCCTTGTGTTGCTCCTGATTTTCATGGAATTGCTATAAGTTCTCTCCATTTAATTTGATGTTGGCTGTATGATTGCTATTAATTGCCTTTACTATGTTTAGGTATGTTCTTTGTATTCCTGATCTCTCTAGAACCTTTATCTTGAAGGGGTGTTGGATTTTGTCAATGGATTTTTCAGCCTCTAATGAGACGATCATGTGGTTTTATCTTACAGTTTGTTTCTATGGTGTATTACATTGACAGATTTTTGTATGTTGAACCATGCTTGCATCCCTGGGATGAAGCCCACTTGGTCATGGTGGATAATTTTTTTATGTGTTTTTGGATTATGTTAGCAAGAATTTTATCGAGTATTTCTGCATCAATGTTCATGAGGGAGATGGGTCTGTAATTCTCTTTCTTTGTTCCATCTTTGTGTGGTTAGAGTATTAGGGACTGTAGCCTCATAAAAAAAGTTTGGTAATGTTCCTTCCGTTTCTATAGTGTGGAACAATTTAAAGAGTATTGGAACTACCTCTTCTTTGAAATTCTGGTAGAATTCTGTGCTGAAACCATCTGATCCTGTGCCTTTTTTGTTTGAGAGACTTTTAATGACTGTTTCTATTTCCTTAGGGTTTATTGGTCCATTTACATTTTTTATCTGGTCTTGATTTAACTTTGGTATGGGGTACCTATCCAGAAAATTGTCCATTTCTTTCAGATTTTCCAATTTTGTGGAGTACAATTTTTTGAAGTACAGGGATTTCTGCATTGTATGCTGTTATGTCTCTCTTTTCTCTCTTTCTTTCTTTCTTTCTTTCTTTCTTTCTTTCTTTCTTTCTTTCTTTCTTTTTTCTTTTTTCTTTTTGGTTTTTCTAGATGAGTTTTCTCTGTGTAGCGTTGTGCCTTTCCTGGAACTCACTCTGTAGCCCAGGCTGGCCTCGAACTCACAAAGATCTTCCTGGCTCTGCCTCCCAAGTGCTGGTATTGAAGGCATGTGCCACCACTGCCCTGCATGTCTCCCTTTTGATTTCTGATTTTGTTGATTTGGATGCTCTTTCTCTGCCTTTTGGTTAATTTGGATAAGGGCTTATCTATTTTGTTGATTTTTTTCAAAGAAACAACTCTTTGTTTTATTGATTCTTTGTATTATTCTCTTTGTTTCTATTTTATTGATTTCAGCTCTCAATTTGATTATTTCTAGACATTGATTCCTCTTTTTTAAATGTGCATGCCCTTGTATTTGGGGCATAAATGTTCAGAATTGAGACTGCATCTTGGTGGATTTTCTCTGTAATAAGTATGTAATGTCTTTCTCAATATCTTTCTATTGATTTTAAAGTCTATTTTATTCAGTGTTAGGATTGCTACACCAGCTTGTTTCTTATCCATTTGATAGGAAAGTTTTTTTCCAGTCTTTTACTGTGAGATAGTGTCTGTCTTTAAAGTTGAGGCGTGTTTCTTGTATGCAGCAGAAGGATGATGGATCCTGTTTTCATATCCATTCTATTAACCTGTATCTTTTTGTAGGCAAATTGGGACCATTGTTATTAATGGATATTAATGACCAGTGATAGTTAATTCCTGTTATTTTTTGTTGGTAGTGTTATGTGTTTCTCTTCTTTGGTATTTGTTGGTGTGGGATTATCTATGCCTGTATTTTCATGAGTGTATCTAACTCCCTTTTGCTATGGGATGTTCTATATGGCAAATGTGTTGCCAATTAGTCAATAAATAAAACACTGATTGGCCATTGGCTAGGCAGGAAGTGTAGGTGGTTCAAGGAGGAGAATAAAGCTGGGAAGTGGAAGGCTGAGTCAGAGAGACACTGCCAGCCACCACGATGACAAACAGCATGTGAAGATGCCGGTAAGCCACGAACCACGTGGCAAGGTATAGATTTATAGAAATGAATTAATTTAAGCTGTAAGAACAGTTAGCAAGAAGCCTGCCATGGGCATACAGTTTGTAACCAATATTAGTCTCTGTGTTTACTTGGTTAGGTCTGAGGCTGTGGGACTGGCAGGTGAGAGAGATTTGTCCTGACTGTGGGCCAGGCAAGAAAACTCTAGCTACATCCTTTGGTTGGAATTTTCATTGTAGTGCTTTCTGTAGGGCTGGATTTGTGGAAAGGTATTGTTTAAATCTGGTTTTATCATGGAATATTTTGTTTACTCCATGTATGTTGATTGAGAGTTTTGCTGTATATAATAGTCTGAGTTGGCATCCATGGTCTCTTAGTGTCTGCATAATGTCTGTCCAGAACCTTCTGGCTTTCAGAGTCTCCATTGAGAAGTCACGTGTTGGTCTGATGGATCAACCATTATATGTTACTTTGTCTTTTTTCTTTGCCGCTCTTAATATGTTTTCTTTATTCTGTACGTTTAGTGGTTTGATTATTATGTGGTGAGGGGTTTTCTTTTTGGAACCAGTCTATTTTGGTTCTGTAACCTTTTTGTACCTTCATAGGCATTTCCTTCTTTAAGTTGGGAAAGTTTTCTTCTATGATTTTGTTGAATATATTTTCTGTAACTTTGAGTTGGTACTCTTCTCCTTTTTCTATTCCTATTTTTCTTAGGTTTGGTCTTTTCATGGTGTCCCAAATTTCCTGGACGTTTTGTGTTATAAATTTTCTGGCTTTATTTTTTTTTTGACTGATGAATCTATTTCCTCTATTGTATCTTCAACACCAGAGAGTCTCTCTTCCATCTCTTGCATTCTGTTGGTTATGCTTTCATCTGTAGTTCCTGTTCATTTATTCAGATTTTCCATTTCCCTTCTTCCATTAGTTTGTGTCTTCTTTACTGCCTTTATTTCCATTTTTAAATCTTGGACTTTTTCATTTACCTGTCTAATTGCTTTTTCTTGGCTTTCTTTAAGTGATTTATTGATTTCTTCCAATTTTTTTGTGTCTTTTCTTCAAATTCTTTAAGGGTAGTTTTCATTTCCTCTTTAAAGGCTTCTATCATCTTCTTCAAGTCATTTTTAAGGTCTATTTTTTTGCTTCTTTTGCTTTGGGATGTTCAGGACTTGCTATTGTGACACCACTAGGTTCTGATGGTGCCATATTGGTCTTTATTTTGTTGACTGTATTTTTCACTGGTGTCTACCCATCTCTTCCTCCACTCTGTGCAAATGCTCTCTGTGTCTGAGGCAGTCTCTTTTGGTCCTATTGATATTCTTGGTCTAATCCGGGCTCTTGGTACAATCAGTGCTGATGGGTTCTGTGTCTCAGGGCACAGACCTTAGTCCAATGGGCACCAGTGGGCTCTGCTTCAGGGATCAGCTATTCCCAATCCATCAGGGTAGGACCTATTTTCTGTTCCCAATCAGTTCAGGGTAGGCTTATGTCTCCAATTTTCATTGGTGTTAAATGGGGCTGTTTTCTTGGTGAGGGGGTCAGGGAAGTGGCAGCTGGCCAGTCCCTGAAGCTCCCATGCCTTTCTTGACCTTCTATGGTCAGTACTCCCTAAAACACCAATCCTCCCAGATCCTCTGCTCTTACAACCCACTAACATCTTGCACTCCTCTGGTCAGGACTCTCCAGATGCCTGATAAAGCACAGCATTGAAGTGAGATTCTCCTCTTTTGTGATAAACAATTTTGACAAAAGCAACTTGGAGCTGAGGTTTTATTTTAGCTACAGGTTGTCTTAGTCACTGCTCTATTGCTATAAAGAGACACCATGACTACAGCAATTTTTATAAAAGATATCATTTAATTGTTGGCTTGCTTATAGTTTCAGAAGCTTAGTCCATTATCATAAAGGAAGGGAGCATGGTGGCATGCAGGCAGGTTCTGGAGCAGTAGCTGAGAGCTTACATCCTTACAGGCAGAGAGAGGTAGACTAGGCCTGGTGTGAGCCTTTTAAAACCTCAAAGCCCACCCCAGTGACACCTTCAACAAGAGCACACCTACTCCAGAAGGCCACACCTCTTAATTATTTTAAGCCTTTCAAACAGTTCTATTCCCTGGTTACTAAACATTCAAGTATATACACCTATGTGGTCCATTCTTATAGATGAAATTGAGCCCATTCCTATAGAAAATATATTCAACTCCATAGCTACCATAGGCTTGTAGGCCTATAATAATGAAAAATGCACTGAGGCCAAAATCAAAAGTCCACAAACTCTTTCTTCTTAAAACTGTTTCAAAATGTAAGTCTCTTCTGAGACCCAAGGCAATCTTTTAACTGTATCTCCTCATAAAATCAAAATGTACATTACATCTAATATTCAATAGCACCAAAAGAAAGGAAGGGGGACCATGAGATGAACTACTGCACCAAAGCAAGATGAAAAAATTAGCAGGGCCAACTCTAAATTCTGCATCTCCATGTCTATTGTCAAAGTGCTCTTGAGAATTCCAACTTCTTCCAGCTTCAGTGGCAGAAACACATTTCCTCTCCAGGTATTACTATACCCTGTTAGCATTTCTACTTGGAAGGTATTCCAGGTCTCTGGCATCTCCTCCATCTTGGAATCTCTAATATATTCCAAAGTTCACCTTCACGACTTCACTCAGTGACCTTTCTGAGTACCCATGCAATGACACCCCAGACACTCCTAGCTTTGCTGTATTTCCTTAACCTTGGAGGTAGATTGCTCAACCCTCTTCTTATTTATCCCCCTGATAAAGCCAGAAGCCAGAAGCAAGTAGATGAAGCTGCTAAGTACTTCTGCTATTAGAACCTAGGCAATTATTCAATTATATTTGCATCAGCTTTCTGTTGTTGGTTGTTTCCTTCACTGCTTAAGCTTTCATTTAGTTCCTTTTCACAAGCTGGAAGTTTAGCTGGATGGGGTCTTTCCCTGAGGGCACCACTCCCTTTATTTTATTTAGCATCAGACTCTTCTTTAAACTGTTTATCTTCTTGAGCACTAGACTTAGGTTTATTTAATTTCCTGGTAGCATTTTCTCCTCAGACTGTAAATCTTGTATTTCTCTTTGTCCAGCTTTCTCTTTTTCATTATAAATCTGCATAAGACTGATCACTACTAGTTGCACAACACAGTCAATATCAGGCTGCCTTGAATATCTCCTCAGAAATGGCATTAGTCCAAAACTCTTCAATTTGGCCTCCTCCCATTTTTTAGGACAAAGGCAAAAAGTCACTTTTTTTTTTTTTTTTTTTTTGCCAAGCTGTTATAAGAACAGTCTCTAGGCAACTTATTAATATCTGGAGCTGGGACCTGAAATTCTACATCACCTTCAGCAGCATCATTTTCCATATTCCTATTAGTATAGCCCAGTAAGCCTGGGTTTGAGCATTCAAACATTTTTCAAGTTTAAAGTTCCAAAGTTTTCCATATTCCTCCAAACAACAGCATGGTCAGGCAGTTCCACCGCAACAATACCCAAATTCCTTCTAGCAACTTCTTTTTAGTCACACTTTTATTGTTGTAAACAGACTCCATGACCATGGAAGCATTTAATTGTTGGTTTGTTTACAGTTTCAGAGGCTTAGTCTGTTATCATCATGTAGGGAACAGGACAGCACTCAGGCAGGTGCTACAGAAGTAGCTGAGAACTTACATCCTGATCCTTATGCAGAAAGAGAAATACTGGGCCTGACATGGGATTTTGGACATTAAATCCCACCTCAAGGGCACACTTCCTACAACAATGCTATACAATCTCCAACAAAGCCTCACACTCTCATAGTTCTAATCCTTTCAAATAATCCCACCCATGGTGAGTAAGCATTAAAATATATGTGCCCTTGGGGGGGCATTTTTTCAAGCTACCACACAAGTGTATACTCCATCATTTGGGAAAAACTAAGGCAAGAGCTGAAGCAGAAACCAAAGGGGACTGTTCCTTAATTGTTTGCTTCCTCTCTCTTGCTTGCTGCCTTTCTTATACAGCCCAGGTCCAGTGTCTATGATGGATGATATCACCCCTTATCAATTAGCAAGCAAGAAAATATCCTACAGACATTCTAATGGGCCAATCTGATTGAGATAATTCCTTAGTGGAGGTTCCTTCTCTCCAGGTATGTCTAGGTTTGTGTCAAGTTGACAGAAACTATAAAAATCCAGAGATACAAGCAATAGTCTGTTGCAGTACCACCAAGGCCTGGATTCAGGTACTAAGATGGATGTTGTTCCCATTTTGCTAAACCCCCAGAGACCACCAAGGAGCTGGTTTCCAACGCAAGCACATAAGGGTCCTTTTATTGTCAGGGTCAACCTGGGCCACCACCAAGCAGATGGAGGGAAATTTGGCAGTGCCAGCAAGCCCAAGTGTAGAGAGTTATTATAGGGAAAAACCACAAGCAGGGAATTGGCAACTTGGGACTCGGTAGAAAGAATATGGGGCAAGGTGATTTTTTTGAAACTATTGGTCTAGACTTTGAGCATAAAAACATATTTGAAACCCTTGGGTTAGACTTTTGGTGGGGAACCACAACTTGCTGAGCAGGATTATCTGGGCTGCTCAGCAGGATTATCTAGATAGGTTCAAGGGCCATAAACCTCAGACAGAATGTCTGCAGGAGCATACTGCTCTGTATCCTTTCAAGTTGTCATGGCACATTCCTGAGGTCCTTCCTGGAACTGAGTACAGCAGGTGGTCTAAGATGATGGCCCTACCCTAAGATAGAGTCTGTATCGCCTTCACAATGGGGAAGGGGTGTAAGCATGAAGAAATGAATTTTCTGACCTCCACATGATTTTCACACAAGTGGCCACCTATGAATAGCTCCAGTCATATTATTTATACATCAAAACAAGCTTGTTTTTCCATATTAACAAACAATTTTTCCCATTCTCCAACGTTAACTTCCAACAAAAACAAGTATGTCAAATAAGTTTTTTTCCCAATGTTTACATCAAAACATCTTTAAACCAAAACACATCATTTTGTTGCCTTGGGCAAATATCAAACCAGGTACCCCCTGCCTTTACAAAACAAAAAGATAATTGACATAGGCACACATTTTCAAGAACAACAATCTCATTCAAAATATATTTAACAGAAATAGGGGTGATTTGCTTCCTCTACTGTCAGCATTGAGTTACAACAGCTCCTGGGGTCTAAAGTGACAGCTGGCATCCCCAGAAAAGAAACATGAGAAGCATCAGCTCCCAAAGAATTTTAGAGAAAAATATTAGAGAAAAAAATGGGGTTTCCAAGAAGGATCACATCTGTCTCATGCATGATTGATAAAATGACACTAAAACTGCCAAGAGAATCATCAATATTGCAAAAGAGAAGAGAGCATGCAGGCTGTATGATCCCAGCAGTATTCTGCACTGTCCCAAAATCCACTGGTCCTTGCCGAGTGAGCCTGTTCCCATGGGCTTTTGCCTCATCCAGAAACTCATCAGACAAACACTCATATACTGGTCTAAAACTGAGTTGCATGGCTCCCAACAATAATCCTCATGTCAGCCTCACAGACATTCCCTGTCCAGATATCCCCAAAGCCCAATTGCTCATCAGTGGGTTTCTATCATTGAATGAGGCCAATAGGCAAATATAAGCACAGTACTTTACCCTTCTAGTCCTCAGGCAGCTTGGTCAGTATCTGTGTCTCCTCTTACTACTTTCTCGCTCAAGACACAAAATATAGAATATGAGCATTTTAAAGCTCTGCTCCCTATCTCTTGGCTTTTATATTCTTTCATTCCTTATTTAACATTCTCTGAGACTTTTAAAAGAGGTAATTTAATCTTATTTAGGGTTGAGCTATCAACAATCACTTCTTCTCAATTTCATGATCAGGCTTCAGTTGCTAAGTTGGTGCTGTTCACTACAAAAATGTCTTCTATAAATAAGTGTGGTGATATTTTGTTTGTGTTCTAACAAAAAAAAAAAAACTTATCTGGGGATCAGAAAACAGAGCCAGCCACTAGATTAGACAAAGAGGCAAGACAGTGGTGGCACACACCCTTAATCCTATCCCTAGGGAGGCAGAGATCCATCTGGTTCTCTGTGAGTTCAAGGCCACACTGGAAACAGAGCAAGGAAGTGGTGGCACACATCTTTAATCACAGTACTTGAGATCTCACATCTTTGCTTGGGAAGGACACACACCTTTAATCCCAAGAAGTAATGGCAGAAAGCAGAAAGGTATATAAGGCATGAGGACCAGGAACCAGAAGCTTTTGAGCAGTTCAACTTGGAAACAGGATTGGCTGAAGAGTTGGCAAGGTGAGGTTGACTGTGTTTTTTTCTATTCCTCTGATCTCTCAGCTATTACCTCAGTATCGGGCTCTGTTTTTTTTTTTTTTTTTTTTTTTTTAAATTTTTTTTTTTTAATTTTAAGACCATTTAGCAATTTGTGTTACAAATAAGCCAGAGAGTGGCATTTATATTTACATAGGTATTTAGAAGGTATTTTAGTTTAGATAAACAAAAGTAGTAAGTTCTATGATAGGGCCTATGAACTCCCAAGCCACATGTTTTGACTAAGTTTACAGTACCATACATAGATTCCCTCCTATGAAATTGTCCTCATATCCAATCAGAGAGTGGATTGTAATCTATTTGACAATCATGGCACCACAGCACAAGTTGGCACCAATTGCCTACATAGTTTTTTTTTTTTTCATCATGGAGGTCATCGGTTTCATGTCTGAGTTAGATAGTTGATGCCTTTCTTCTCCTAGAATTCTGCATAGCATCCTCTGGCACTGTAGATGCTAGCCAGGAACTAGGGCATTCTACCTCAATTCCAAATTTATTTTTCTGTATCTTGCATCAAAAATTTGTGGTGCCTTCAGCTATTTGGAGTAATCATATAGTTCTACTGAACAACCAAGAGCAACAATAATAACCTGGGCCACTTTGGAACTTTGGGACCTAACCAACCAACAATTAATATCCCACTCATGTCTAAAGGATTTTTGTTAATTGCTTATGATTGTAGGAGCAAAAATATCCAAAAATATACTTTTAAAATATTTCAACTTGGTTATAAGATATGTGCATGTGTATCTCTTTTTCATGTAGCATTTATTATGTTTAACTCTCCTCTACCACATCTCTGCTTACCCCACCTAGTATTTGCTATTTCTAATTTTACCTAATTTCTTCTATCCCCATCTCTTAAGTCATTCCTTGATTTTCTCCATCCTAAGGATCTGCACTCTTTCACATCCCTCCATGAAACTTTCCAAATGAATAAAAGCTATATGGTGACATTTACCACAGCAAGGACACACTCTTAGTATGAATTTATATTCTTGATTACTTTCCTTCTGCTATAGTAAAAAAAAAAATAGCCTGGTAAAAGTAACTTAAGGAAGAAAGGTGTTATTTTATTTTTTTATGGTAGTTCTATCTTACAGTCTACAACCTAAAGAAGTCAGAGCAATATAAATTTGAGAAACTAGGTACATTATCTGCACACTCAAGGATACAAAGCAGTGTAAATGATGCATTACAGGACTAAGATAGCATTTTGCAGTCTTATACAATCTATGATGCATCCCCTGCCCAATAATTGGTATCACCCACAATAAGGATGTTTTTCCACCTCAATTGATGTAATCAAGGCTATCCTCCACAGAAGCACACATGGATCAAATGAATCTAGAAAGTCTCTCCTTGAGACTTTTCTCAAGATGATTATAGACTATGCCAGTTGACAATCAAAATTAGCCATTATGCATTCCCTCCCTTATTTTACATCTCCCCTGCTCCAGTCAGGCCTCTTTGATCACTTAGGCAGTTTAAATGTACTTTCATATCTCATATGTACTTGTATACATGTACACCCACACAAACATACATAATTTTCCAAGTCAATATAAAATCTGGTGATTCATAAATAAGAGAAAATATGCAATATATTTCCTTCTGATAGTGGCCTTATTGATACTATGTTTATCAACAATGTCACCCCTTCTCTAACAATGCTGTGATTTTGTTCTTCTTCATGACAGAACTCTTTATTGACCAATTTAGAATTGGTTTCATTTGTCTAGATTGGTTTTAATTCTTAAGTTTTCTATGTAAACTGCCCTTGAATTATCTTCTTTTCTAGAAGTGCTAGGACTACAGGCACACACCACAAGGCCATCAAAGATTTACTTCTGAATAAAATAATAAAATTTTAGTGTTAATATATAATATGTTGTATGATCCTTTCAGATATACCTTTTTTTTTTTTTTTTGGTCTCTTATACTGTTTTGCCATCTTAGTCTTAGCCTAGGCTACAGGCTCAGTAGAAAAAGTCTTAAAAGGACAGTGATATTAGTTTTGATTTTTATTTCTTCCAAACCAGAGGACAAAGAAATATTTTTTTAATTAATACTCAAAAATGTCATGTAACATAGGATGAGACAGAAAGTGAGAATGAGTTTGCACAGAAGGCATTGCTTTGGCTCTTTCCTGCCACTTTCAGTAGCTCAGAGTCAGCAGGAGGTGAAGACAAACTGTTGCTTTTGCCATTGTTCAGGGTTGAGTCTTCCTGCAGGGCCCTCTTCAGACTGGCAGACAGGGAGTGGATCAATCTCTCTCTGAATTCTTGACCCAGAAAGACATAGAGTATTGGGTTGAGGCAGCTGTTGAAGGAGGCCAGGGTGCTTGTGGGGTTCACCATCACGTGAATAATGTTTGGTGTCTCCTTGTTCCAGATATTTCCTAAAAGAATTATCAGTTGAAATGGGAACCAACAGACAAAGAAGGAAACTGCTACAGCAGTGAGGACACGTAAGGGACGGCTGGAATTTAAAAAGCCTCTTCTGCAGATCTTGGCAGCCATGAGTCCATAGCAGATGGCAATGAAGGACATGGGCATGCTGAATCCAATAATGAAACTGATGATTCCTAAAGCTGTACTCACAGTAATTGACACCTTTAATTGCTCCTTGGGGTTTGTAACCCAGGATTCAAAGTTGGTTGTACAGTGCACATCCCCTCTTGCATCTTTTACTGTAGTCAAGAAGAGGAAATGTGGCAAAGTAAGGAGTAGAGCAAGAATCCAAACTCCAACAATCATTTTCCTGGCCAGACCCACAGTTCTGTGGTTCTGAGCCCATACTGGGTACAGGACACAAATACAGCGGTCCATGGCAATGAGAGTGATCAGGAACACACTTACAAAAAGGTTTATGTGCACAATGATATGTACAAATTTGCAAAGGAACCAACCAAAAATCCATTTTCCTCTCATTACCATTGAGATGATGTGGAGTGGTATTGTAGCCATGAAAGAAAAGTCACCCAAAGCCAGGTTCAAATAACAAATGGAGGTCACAGTGTGTGCCATCCGGAATCCAGCTACCCAAATCACAAGCCCATTACCTAGCACACCAAGGACAAAAGTTATGGAGAGGACTACCAATGAGAGGATCCATAGAACCCTGGAGGTGGTAGATTCATAGAATACAACTTCTGATCCATTCAGAGGGATGGAGGAATTGGCTTCCATTTTGTCAGTATCTGAAACATTTCAACAATGACTGTTTCTTATATGGGGCTCCATCTTACACTACCCTTACTCAGATCCCACATCCATTTTCACAACATGGTACCCATTCTAAGAGTCATAGGGTAAACCTTGTTCTCTATTGAATATCCCTAAAGGAATGCATAATTCTATACATTATCACAGAGCATTATTACTTCTCAGACTGATTACAAAACAGATCATGAGCTCCTATGTCCCAGCACTGATATTAAACAGAGGGTAGACAGTAAACAGTAAGTAACATGGGGAGGCATGAGTTTACCAGGGATTCGAAAGCAGTGAATTGATTAGACTGTCCCTTGGTCAATCTTTATTCTCAAAGGAAAGACTTCAAGTGAGAGATGCAGAGTTTAAGCTAAGGTTTATTTTTGAATGAAGCATAAGGAGTTAAGTAGAGGGTCATTAGAGTATGTAATGCACTCCTGTTGAGTTCCTGGCCTGGTTCCAGAGAGTAGCACCTAGTCCTAATCCTTCCTTTGTTGTCCCCCCCTCCCCCCGCCCCAATCCTTCCTTTGTTTAACCACACCTTTTGTTTCTCTTACCTTTTGTTTCTCTTACTGCCCTATGTGAATCTTGTCTGAGAGCAAGGGATCAGAGAGTACCCCAAAGATCAGATCAAAGGCCTATGCAAAACTTGGTTCAAGAAACCAGGAAAAACATGGCACCTGATAAATCAAGTAATTTGCACTTGGCATTTGGTCTCTGGGACTCCTTTTAGGTTGTTCTGAAGGTATGGAAATTAACTGGCTAAATATAAATAGAGAGTAAATAAAAATGCCCTAGGCGAGGGGAAAGTGCTTCAGTTCTTCAAGGCAGGACCCCCTTCCAGCCATGAAAGGCTATATTTATTCTTAAGATGCCTCTGAGTCTTCGTTCCATAGAGCTGTGTGAACCCACACACTCGTGTTGTGACACTCAGTGACAGGAATATGTTTATTAGATGATGTCCTTTTAATTCTAGCTGTAATATAATCACTGTTGTGACATTCTTCTTTGTCTGTTGGTTCCCCTTTCAATTTATCATCCTTCTAGGCACATTCTGTCATAAGACACTGCTCAGTGAAAGCCATAGAATCCTTATAGTTTTTGTCAATCTAATGATTCTCCATCTTTCAGGTCATCATTTTTGTAAGGCAAGCACTTTAACAAATGAGCTATCCCCAGAGTCACAGTTCTCCTTTTTAGGCTATATCTTTCTGTGATCTCACTGAGAGTTGTATAGGGCAGGAGTGAAATAATATAATGAAACCAGGACTCAGAACTTACAATAGTGTGTTGGTGTGGCAGCAAGAAATTTCCTTAACATTTTAGAAACCAATACGGAAGAGTTCAACTGTGGTTTCAAAAAGGCTTAATGACAGAGGGAAACTCAAGAGACAGTTACAAAGACAAAGTGGCATATATTTCATATCTAACATCTTGCCAATCTCGTATTAGGTTTACATCTTATTCTGTACATGCCACAATGCAAAAATGCATACCAAGATATTCACCCTTTTTTTCTGACCTAGGTTCACACAGTCTTGTAGGTCCTGCCTATTTCTTTTAGATCATATTTCTGTTCATCTAAGATACTGGTTTTAATCTAGAGTTGAAGAGACTCTTGAACAGATACTACCAAAGTTTAACAACGTGTACTTTCTTGTCAGTCTGCAAAGGCAGGAAATCAGTGAGGGGTGTATCCCATCTCTATCTTCATGCCAGTGTCTTCCATTGTTCCTGCTTGAGATGAAGCTCCTCACTGCTTGGAATACTAAAAATGAGCATGCATGCTTATTTAGTGTTATGTGGGATAGAGTGTGAGACCTCATGAGTTTTGGTAGAGTACAGGGCCTCTTGTTGATCTGCATAAGCATTTTATAGTTAGTACACTTGTTGTTAATGTTTATATGTTAATCAATCTAAAAAAATTTATTATTATTATTATTATTATTATTATTATTATTATTTAAGAATACATGGAGCCAGGCGGTGGTGGCACACGCCTTTAATCCAATCACTTGGGGGGCAGAGCCAGGCAGATCTCTGTAAGTTCAGAGTGAGATCTAGGACAGCCACCAAAACTACACAGGAAACCCTGTCTCAAAAAAAAAAAAAAAAAAAAGAATATATGGATGTTTTGAACAATTGTAAAACTTAGGCTATTTGAATAGCGATAGAGATTTGGTCTTAATTCAGCTTGTTTTGACCTCTGAATCTTTCCTCTTCCACAACAATGTGACAAATAGTGCTTAAAGTATTCCACCTCTAGTATGTTTAATTGATCCTTTCACTAAGTAAGACAGAGTTTTGTTCAGAGAAGATGTCTACTCCAACTATTCTGAGTATAAGTCCCGATCAGTCTAGAAAGTGGAATTATTTCTGCTTCATAATATTTTACTAGAGCCACCTACATGACTCAATTCCAGATAAAAGCACCATGTAAGGTGATCATCAGGGACCTTCTGGGATTTCTTTTCTCCCTTTCTTAAGAAAAATATTGTTTTGTATTAATTGGAGTGCTTGACTTTGCACAAGTTACAGATTACATCTGAAACTGACACATCCATTTCAACCAATGCATCTCTGTTCCCCTCTTCCCTGTTGAGAAACTTGACATATCTTTAATGCCTAATGTGGGTTCTATAGCATCTAAAAGCAGGCATATTTTAGATTTACTTATTTTTTTTATTTCTTCATTTTATGTGTTTTCATGCATGAGTTTATGTGTACCACATATATCCAAACCTATAACGTCTCCTAAATTAAAACATTACCTCCAAGAAAGAACAGGGAAGCTAATGAATCTTAGTAAGTGAACAACACACAAGTCTCAAGAGGTCCCGATACTAATGAGACTCAGAGGACCACTCCAAGATTTTGGAAATAGAAATCAAATAAGAGGAAAAGAGAGGTGGCAAAAATACTTAGACAGATCTGTCTGACTTACCAAGATGCCCGCCTACAAGTCATGCAAAGATACAGTTTTCTTGAGTCATCCCACAGGTTGGGGTGGGATTTTCAGTGATGAATCTGCCTTTGAATTGTCTCTACTGCTAAAAATGACCTATCATTCATTCACCTGAAAATAACCCCAACAAACTCATTGGTTCAGCAATTTAGAGTTTTATATGACCATTACTTTGGTCTGTCATTGGTTCACTGTGTATGACTAATATTTTTGTTGCACAGACTCAGTTAAAGCATCACACAACAGTGATTGAACTACATACTCAACACATGGTCCTACACTTCAAAACACTGTGGTAATTTATCTAATTTATGGTCATCAGTGAGGTAGGAATTTCCAAAGAAGAGCTAAGTAGATTAGTTTGTTAAGGTTAGCAAAAGAAAACATAACCAATTGGGGTCTTACATCATAGCAGTTGATCTTATTTCAATTCTGAATGCTGGAAGTTCAAGATGAGTATGTTAGCTTCTCCTCAGACTTCTTTACCTGGCTGTATCCTCCAAGTGTCCACACATGATCTTCTGTGTGAGTTTAAACAGCTTGGATGTTTATTTTCACAAGAACACTATCTTATACTTCATTAAAACCCAACCTTTAAGGTCCATTTAGCTTTAATTATTACTTTAAATATTCTGTTTTTACATGGTCACATTTTGAGGTACTATAATTAGGGCTACAACATGAAAATGAGGAAAACTCCAACATGTACCATAACATAGAATTATGGACAAAAGCAATGAGCAAGAATGCTGGCGATAGGTCAGAAGAAAAAAGTGAGCTTGAGATTTGCCTAGAGATCCAAAACAAGGTCTGAGATGGAAAGAGAGATTAGAATGAGGTGCGATGGGAACCTAAGCCATGGTAACACCTCCACAATAGAGATAGTAAGACAAGAGATAAAAATGTTTTCTATGGGCTAGAGACAACTAAGTGATTAAATGTACTGACTGTTCCTCCAGAGGATCCAGGTTCAAACTGAGTTCTAGGGGATCTGACACCCATTTTGACTTCTCTGGGGAATAGGCATACATTTGGTGCCTAAATGTGTATATAGAAAAACACTCATACTTACAAAATTAAAAAAAAATTCTAAATAGATATGGAAAAAGTTTTTTCTATCTCTAATATGTAGGTACTATTTATTACACCAAAATCCTTTCTGTATGTTCTGCAACAGTTTTCCTGTCTGTTGTATTCAAACAAAAAAAACTTCAACAATATGACTCTGAAGTCACAAATGAATTGATTGATAATCTATAATCATGAATCAATCCACCTGTTTTCATACAGCCTATGAGTCAAGAATTGTTTTTATTTTTTATCTTACTGACTGAGGGAAACCAAGGGAAAGAAGCAATAATGTATAGAGGATCTAGTTGTATTCTTAAATGAAGATATGTTGGCATAGTACCACACTCACAATTATGTGTTGCCAATGTACTGACATTATTAAGTTGAGATGAGGACTCAACAGACTAGCGGTGTGCAGTATTTACTATCTCATTCTTGATAGAGAATACTAATTCCCAGTGAAATGTCTTGTCCAATTACCCAATTATTGAACAACCTGACCCAGTTCCTCTTCCTCTTCCTCTTCCTCTTCCTCTTCCTCTTCCTCTTCCTCTTCCTCTTCTTCTTCTTCTTCTTCTTCTTCTTCTTCTTCTTCTTCTTCTTCTTCTTCTTCTTCTTCTATAAAGGACTTTGTAGGTAGCTCATTTACTAACAGGGCTGAAGACTTGGCTTTAACATCAATTTTTTTCCCTCCCTCAGAACAGTCCAATGCTATTTCCATTTGTTTTTGCCTATGTTGGACAGTGGAGCCATCCTGAACAGAAGCCCACTTGAAGATTTTTCTTCTTTGTTTCATTATATGAATTTCCTTACTCATGCTGTCCTCAGTGCATTTTTACAGGTGCTTGCATGATAATTGCAGGATATTTTGCAGCAAATAACAAAGCCTGCATGTGTTTTAGTAGGGGGTGTTGTGAGCTGTGGTGGACACATAGGCATTTCCCTTTTCCATCATCAGAAAGAACTCCACAATCTGATCAGCAATTACTCTCTATGGATTCTCTTGGCCTTTGTGTTTTCTTGGAATCTGGGTGATTCTTTATACAAAATGATGCTCATTGCCATTTATATTTTATTAGAAAACTATTGTGAATTCTGTATATATCCATTTTCATACCTCTTCCTCCCCTTGGGAAGCTTCTAAAACATATCTTTTAGAAATCAACACAAAGTTGAGTTTGTAGAAGTTTGGAGTCCCATGGGATTGATTTAGGTCACCATGCCTGAGTAGTTAATGCTTTATCCCTTCTGACTATATCAACTCTTCACACAAGGCTTCATCTCTCTGTCTGTGGTTTCCAGGCTTCTCATTTTTATCTCTGCCTTTGACTGTTTAACATATGTTATACTTCATTAGGACTTTACCCTTAAGATCCCGTTTAGCTTTAATTATTACTTAAAACACTCTGTCTCTGAATAGTCCCATTCCTGCCTTACTTAGGAGGAGAAAGATTTTAGACACCTAGGTCTCTTCATCATTAATATCTATAGGGTTGGACATATGACTCACACCAAAGAAGAAGCAGAAGAAGGTGTTCAGGATCTTGAGTCTCTAGAAGGATCCTTCCCACTCCCAAAATATTTTTAAGACAAGGGGTAATATTGATTTAGTTTTCATGTCACTGTAAATCTTATGGTTCCTAGTTTTCTGCTTCCTGGTTTCAGTTCTGTTATACTTTCTTCATTTTGGGGGATTTTTTTTCTGAAACCATTAGAATCAGGCCACTTACCCCAGGAGAATAAATGTGGGGCTGTTGAGACAAGGGCCCAAAGCTTTTGGGAAGCACAAGTGAGAGACTTTTTTCCTGGGCAGAATTTGGTGAGATTATACTCAGAAGACTGGAGGCACAAAAGACCCTGAAATGAGCTGCAGAAGGATGTAGCTGTAGATCACTTGGTATCCGTTAATTCAGCATAGTACAAACAAGATGCAGTGGCACATACCTGTAATTTTTTTTGAGACAGGGTTTCTCTGTGTTGTTTTAGTGCCTGTCCTGGATCTCACTCTGTAGACCAGGCTGGCCTCAAATTTACAGAGATCCGGCTGCCTTTGCCTCCCAAGTGCTGGGATTAAAGGCATGCTCCAGCACCGTCCAGCTTCATACCTGTAATCTTAACATTCTGGAGATGGATGTGTTGAATGAAAAAAAAAATGACTGTATATGGCCAGGCTGGAGAAGAGACTAAAACTTTTAAATAAGAAAATAGTAGACTCAAATATATTCTTATAAGTCACATGAAAAATGAGAGTAGTAGAGTATGAGGGCAGTGATGAGTCTACAAGAAGACAGGATCTCAGGGCTTCATGCTATCTGTGCAGAATTCCCATCTGCTGCCTCCAGATCATTATTTTTGGTTGCTTTCCCCTCTCAAAGTCTGAGTTTCTTCTTCCATCACAATGTTGATGATGTTTAGTCAAGTTCATACTAATTGAGATCTCAAGAGGGTGATGGGTTTAAGTGATTGTCAGGTGAAAGGTGCTATATAAATGATAGCCAACTTCATTGTTCTTCATTGGAAAGCAAAGTCGTTCTCCCTTCAACCATAGATGGATTGATATCTCAGACTTCTGCTTTTGTATGTCTATCCTGTCATTGCAAGATAAAATCTCATTCATTAGGTAAACTCTTACAGTTTCAATAGTTGCTTCAGAAATTTGTGAGAAGAAACAAGCCTCAGAAATCTCTATTTTTTTTAATGTGGGTGAGTAGGAAACATTGGAAAGTTGTTTCTGAGACAGTAGAGCATTGAGGTTCAGTAGTAATATGAGTCACATACATAATTTTTGATGATCAGTAGAAGCAGATCATTTGAAGAAATGAGTCACAAGACTATGTTAACACATTTGTAAGAGTGCTTGTCCTGCACAAGCTGAGCCCTGCATGTGATTCTCAGCACTGCATAAACTGTACCTGATGTAACAGAAATATAATCCCAGAGCTGGGAAAATAGATGCAGGAAGATCAAAATTTCAGTGTTATCCTTCGCAAGTTTGAGGCCAAACTTTTCTACATCTGATCTTGTCTGAGGCAGGAGGATGATGGTTCAAGGTCATTTTTAGCTACGTGATATATTACAGGTCTACAACATCTATATAATCAGACTCTATCTTTAAAAATGGAAACTAAAAAGAAAACAAAGCAAAAAGCCCAACCCCCCCCCCCCCCCCCGCAATGAACAAAAGAAAGGAAAGTGCTGAAAGTATAGTTGTATGGGAGAGTTCTAGAATGACCAAGTCCCTGGTTTTGATACACAGAGGTGCTCTTCTTTAAAAGATTAAATGTGATAATACATAGTGATACCAAGTAATGCCATGTAATGCCTCCTCTCAGAAGGCTAAGGAAGGTGTACTGAGAAATTGAGGACAGCCTGGGCTGTGTATTTAGATCCTGACACAATTAATAATTCATGATTTGCAAAATTTATATGTGCCCAACTTAGCCTCTATGATTCCATAAACTACTTCAGGGAAATGTAAAACCAGAAAACAGATAAATAATCCTAATAGGGAGCACGTTTTTTTCTCAGTTTTCACTTCTGCCTTCTAAGTGAGGCTGAAATCTTCCATAACACTTAACACATATTACACACATCATTGCATAATTGATATGTTGAGGCACATCTTCCATGTACTAGACATGCACACACTCTTGCAGAATCAGCAGATGACCACTGTGACCTGGACAAGCAGTGATAACTGAATTCAGTTTTTTTCAAATCAGGAACAGAAAGTTGGAAAGTGGTGATCTTGGAGTATCAGTACCAATGGGCTGAGGGTGGGATAACATGTTGCCAGAAATGTAGTGACATGCTGCATCCAGTAGTGAGATTCAAAAATATCAGCATTGTCAAGTGTGAGGATGGATTTGGTGAAGTGAAGCAAAATGAAGATGGTTGTTAAAAGCAGGATGCTTTGAGTGGCTTTAGTCTCAGACGACAGTCTATGGGAGATGCTGAATGTGTAGAAATGCCTGATCCTGTGCTGGTGTCTGTAGAGAAGAAGAACCATGTAGACACTGGCTCCAACCATGAGTCCTATCAATATAAAATCTGAAAGAGTTGTCAATATTTTGTATATGCCTTCAGATGTACTTGACACTTGAGAAGAACAGAGCCCATAATCCTGCTTCTTAGTAGAGTTCTTCATATGCTGAAAGCCTTCAGTGTGTCCAGGACCAAAGATATTTATCATCAGGCTGGATATCCAACAAAGAAAGCAGGAGACACTGATCTTCCAAGCTTGGCCTTTGAGCCTCATCCACCCATTCACTCTGGGACTGATGGCTACTGCCTGAAAATTACTCAAGAGGCAAGTGCTACATAGAGAGAGGCTCTGGCCCACTTTGTGCATATATAAGGCAACTTCACAGGCATGGTTTCCCAGAGTGTGTGTTATTTCCCAGATATATATGCTATGGGGAATTCCCCTGAAGAGAAGAATCAACAAATTTCCCACAGCCATGTTGATGAGTATGAGGTGGGTAGGCCTTGATGCATGGCTAGTATAGGACATGGAGAAATAGACTGCAAGAACAAAGGCATTCCCTAACACTCCAAACCCAGTCTGTACTAGGAAAAGTAATCTAAGAATAAAATCACCAAAAGCCATTCTCCCAGGATTGAAGAAAACAGTTATACAAAATGGCTAGAGAGCCACAGAGTTAGATCTCAGTTTAGATTTAAAAAATTTTTCTTGTTTCTGATAGGAACTCCTGGTCCTTCATTAACGCCACTTTGTAAAGGAAATGATTTTATTTAAGAGTTTTCTTCACCAAAAAATTCAAAATCACCATATACATAGACCAACTAAACATGCTCATGTTTTGCTCACTCAATCAGGACAGATGACTCCAAATTTTATTTTCCAGATTCTTCCTTGAATGTCTGGGACATCATCCACAAAATAAAGCATGGTTCACATTAAGAATATTTCATAAGTATTATTGTATGGCAGAACAGGCTGCCACTCCTCAGATTAATATACCTGGGTCACTTCCTAAGGCTTCAGAACTTTCTCTAGGAGAAGCTTCTACAAACTACAATAAAAATAAAATTCCAAATGGCTGGGCCTGGCAGCACAAGAGTTTGATCCCAGTACTTTGGAGGCAGATAATTAAAGATCTCCCTGAGTTTAATGCTATTTTGTTTAAAGAGTTAATTCCATTGCCAACCAGACCTACATGGTGAAAGCCTGTCTCAAAACAAACATATAAATAAATAAATAAACTTAAGTCATGCCATAAATTAAAGAAATAAATGATATTCTAGGAATATGTCAGGGCATCTATATTTAGTGATTCCATAATAATACGTACCAATCATTTTTAACTAATTTAATAATTTGAAAAACAAACTATGTAAATACCATTAGTAAAAATATTGCAAGTATGTAGTGAAAGGAAACAATCTGTTCTTCTTCTTTATACTCTTATCCCTCTTCCCTGGAGAAACTCTGTATCTCAGTTATATAATCTTCATAGTTTTAGTCATATTCTCATAAAACCCATGTTCTAAAAGCAAATAAAATGGAGTATTAAAATTTAAATTAAACAGGGCGGTGGAGGCGCACACCTTTAATCCCAGCACTTGGGAGGCAGAGCCAGTCAGATCTCTGTGAGTTTGAGACCAGCCTGGTCTACAGAGCAAGATCCAGGACAGACACCAAAACTACAGAGAGAAACCCTGTCTCAAAAAAATTAAATTATTCTCAGAAATTCAATTTTTGAAAGTTAAAATTTAGTTCTTGTTCACAGCTAATGTGCCATGATATTACGCTGAAAATATAAATCATGAAAAATAAGATATTCTCAGTATGATGACACATAGTTAATCCCGGCACTTGGGAGGAAGAGACAGGTGGTTCTCTGTGAATTCAAGGTCAGCCTAGTGTATATGGAGAGTTCTAGGCCAGCCAAAGTCATACAAGTAGTCCCTGTCTATAAAAGAAATAGAGAGAGAAGGAAAGAGAGAGGGAATGGTAGGGCATAGAAGGAGGATGGAAAGGACAAATAAGCAGAGGCTGGATAGCTCAGTGGCTCAGAATTCACTACTCTTGTAGAGGACCCTGGTTCTGTTCTTAGCACCCATACCAGGCAGCTGTCTGTCTCCTACACTTGAGTTTCATGAGTATCTGATACTCTCTGGTTTCTGCTAGCATCTGCCCTCATATGGTGTGCATTGACTCCCACAGACAAACACAAAATCATACATGAAAAATTAATGAATACATCTAAAGGGAAGGAGAAGTATGTACTGTGACCATGTGAAACTTATAGCAGGAACGTAAAGTGAGTTCAATGATATGAAATTCAGTAGTACCTGTCACTATTTAAAAAAGGGAAATAGATCTCCTTTCCTCCAAGGGAAACAATGAATAGGAAAAGGCAAAGTAACAAGCCGTATTTTCTGTTTCAAATAAGAAATAGCTTGAGAGCAATGGTGGTCACAGGGGAGGTAATAAGACAGCTGTGGTTATGCACAGACATAGACATGCAACTGTACAGATTGGAATTCTATATATAGAAAGGAAGATGATTTCAGGAAGAAAGGAAGGGGGCTCCCATTTCAATTAGTATTTTTTTCTATAACTGTGAGTTAATATAATTCTCCTTGGAAAATTTATCATGAAAAAAATAAAGAATACTTACATATATGATCTAATGATTTAGTTGGGAATCCTTATAGAATCACTGATACAGTAGTCATAGAACAACTTTGGAAATAAACAGATTAAAAAATTGCATATGATATAAGATTATATTATGATAGTCTTTGGACCTAGGGTTGTAGCTCAGTAGTTGAACAAATTCTTGTGTGGTGTCCTGGGTTTTTATCTTTAAGTTAGTGTGTTGTCAATTTGAGACTCTGAGAAGAAAGAACCCTAATTGAGCAGATCTTCATCAGATTGTGTAGCTAGAGTTTTCCTGCCTGGCCCACAGTCAGGACAAATCTCTCTCACCTGCCAGTCCCACAGCCACTCAGACCTGACCAAGTAAGAGATGGACTAGAACAGGAAAGCAGAGATTCAGATTTAAATGTAAGGCTGATCAAGACAGACTACAAAGGAAGTGCATTTTCTGGGTCTCGGGATGTGACTCAGGTGGTAGACTGTTTAGAATTCTTACATGGCATGTGTGAATACCTTGGATGAATTCGCTGAACTGCATGAATTCTGTGTGGTGAAATACTTCTGTAACCCAACACTTAGGAGATAGATACAGGATGATCAGAAGTTCAAAGTCATCCTAAGGTACATAGCAAGACTGAGGTCAGCCTAGGCTACGTGATACCAGCTTGAAAGCAAAACAAACAAACTGCCTCTCCTCATCATCAACACTTATATTTCTGACCTATTTTCCTGATAGAATGGCTTAGAGTCGTTTCAGTGAAACAGCAATTGATTAAAACTTTTACTTCATCTATGTTGGGTTTTGAGTCTGAGTTCTGGACTCTCATGCTAGTTCATGCTGAATGTTCAGGTCAAATAATACACTTGCCATGTTTCCAATATTTAATTTTAATTCTCCCCTCCCCGTGTGTGTGTGTGTGTGTGTGTGTGTGTGTGTGTGTGTGTGTGTGTGTGTATGGTGGTGGAGGTGATGTGAGATGGCAGATGGGGTCATCAAATTCCCTGAATCTGTAGTTACTGAGTTACTGACAGTTGTGAGCTGCCACACATGAGTGATGTGAACACAGCTTGGATCTTCTGTAAGATCAGGAAGAACTCTTAACTGCTGTGCCATCTCTTCAGTCTCTCTTTCCCTATTTTGCACAGGTCAAAAATGAGGCAGAGTGATAGAAAAGATGGCACAGTGTTTAAGAGCACTTGCTACACTTTCAAAGGACCCGAGTTCAGTTTCCAGCTTTCCCATTAGGAAGATCACAACTATCTGTAACTTCAGACCCAGGGTATCTGATACACTCTTCTGCCCTCTGAGGGGACCCACACAATTGGGACATGTATCACACACACACACACACACACACACACACACACACACACACAGAGAGAGAGAACAACATAACTAAAATAAAATATTTTGAATGAGGCAAATAAAAAGATTTTTTACAAAAAGTGAAAACTTCAAATTTATCAATTTATATATATATATCAATATATCTATATATATATATAAAATATTCTATAGCTAGATGAAGGAATTCATTATCTATCCTGTGGCTGGGTGGGGCAGAGAAGACAAGTATATTAAATAACAGTAAAAAAATTGACAGGATCTTTGGATGTGTTCATAATCTTAATTGTGATAGCTGTTTTTTTTCATGTGTGAATATTTCCAAAACACTGAAATTGTACACTTTAAACTCAGGTAAATAGTGGCTGATTACTTATATTTCAACACAGCCATATCACTATGGGACCATGCAAACAAAGTAGGGGTGGCAACTTGTTAGCATCTTGGGGCACTCAGCTACAGCAACTAGCACATGAGGTCTGAAGTGACATGAACCTCTTGTTTCCTTGTGCTTACACATCCCGGAGCAGGCTAACTCCCCTTCTTGTAATCAAGAGTGTGGTTTAGATCTCTCCTCCCTTTGCTTCTGTGTTCCTCTCACAGTGGAGAATAATTAGGTCTGTAACACGGAACCTCAAAAATAACAGCAATCAGGAAAAAACATTAGGAGTGTCCTGCAGCTGCATGGAAGCTGCAGTGGACAGCATGTTTTCTGAGCTGCAATGTACTGGCTCTGGAGTCAGGCAGGAGAGGCCATTATGACCATTTGCTAGAGACCAACTGTGTGCTGGCAATGTCATTGTTTACTTGCTAGTGCTAGATGATTTTGTAGCTTCTGTCTCATGGGTTTAGAGAATATGACAGGCACACTATTAGCCTCTCAGCCCCTCAGTTCGTGGAAACAGAGTTAGGAATTATAAATCCCATTTCTTGGCTTCAGAAGCTGGGTTTTAGTCAGTGTTGGTGATAAATTGTGTATTTCAGTATTGAAAAGAATGGGGGTCAATTCTGTTACCCCATGTTGACTCACAACTGCTAGGTGCAAGTAAACCCAGAGACTTGTGGGTGATTGTGTGTACATGTGCATTTGTGTGTTTTTCTATGTATCTGTGTATGGGTACACAGAGCATGTATCATAGTTCTATAGTCTGAGCATTTACTCTAAACTCTAACTTCTGATTCTTTTCCATGTTCTGGGATACCATACAGCTTCTGTGTTAAGAGGAAAGAGCAGATAGAATATTGAAACTCTCAGACCTTAGATACTCCCTCAGTTGATACAACCTGATATCTCCAGACCTTTTTGCCTATTGTATTTCACACTCTTGCACCTTTTTTTTTTTTTTTGGCGGGGGGGGGTTTTCGAGACAGGGTTTCTCTGTGTAGCTTTGCGCCTTTCCTGGGACTCACTTGGTAGCCCAGGCTGGCCTCGAACTCACAGAGATCCACCTGGCTCTGCCTCCCGAGTGCTGGGATTAAAGGCGTGCGCCACCACCGCCCGGCTCTTGCACCTTTTTTTATCAACACAGACACAGTGAATTATACAGGTGAATCTGCCCTGAGGCCTGTGAGAAAACCTCTGTCCTAGCCAACTCCCACATGTCCTCACCTTACCTAACTTGCAATTGAACAAAAAGGAATCACTCACCAGGGCTGAGCTCTGCTGCTGGAACAGGGTCAGGAATGTGGCCCTCGGTAAATTTGGGTCATCTTCAGCTAGTGCATTTATAGATCCTGAGGATTCCCAAGTTCACCTTTGCACCTGGAGCTGCAATTACCTTGTCACCTGTTGAGCATTGAAACCTTCTGCAAAGGGACCATGATACACCATTGAAGGAGCTGTAAATGTCAATTCCAGGACAAGGCAGCAGGTCCTGGGGACTATTAAGAGCTGAGATAATTAGCATCAATGAAAACTTTCCTGAGTCCATTGTAATGAGCTGCATCTCAAATGCAGAAAAGAGTTGATAAGTGGGTCAGCTATACACTTGGCCTGGTCCCCTCAGCATCACAGGCAGGATATCTGTAATATTCATGACAGAATTTGTGCTATTGATTCAAAATGAGGACACGGATGCTTTCCTGGCAATAGACATGTTAATATTAGCAAGTCTTACACACATGCTCACCTCACATTTTTGGCAACCTTGGAAAATACTATCCTACTCACTTCAATTTTGTCCTTTTTTTTTCTTACTGTCAAGGCAGCTGGGAAAACAAGGGTCCTCATATTGTACTTCTGAACCCATTTCAACATTCTTATTGAGGCTTATCTATGAGTAGTTTAATTCAGAACCAGGACAATTTTGATTGAAGAGAAGGCTCAGTGGGTAAAAGTACTTGCCATGTAAGGTGGAGGACCTGAATTCAGATGCTCAGATTCCCTAGGGCAAGTGTCCAAAGCTCCTGGTGTTCTGAAGATGAGATTGGAAGCCATGGCAGAATAATCTTTGAAAGCTTGACTGTCAGCTAGATAGCTGTACACAGCATGGAAAAAAGGGACCATGACTTAAACAAGTTTGAGTGTGAAAGACCACATCTAGAGAATGTTCTCTAACTACCAGATGTGTACCAAATTAACACACATACATACATACACACACAAACACACACATACACACACACACACACACACACACACAGAGAAAGAGAGAGAGAGAGAGAGAGAGAGAGAGAGAGAGAGAGAGAGAGAGAGAGAGTGAGAGAGTCGACGTTTTGCGTAAGACTCCTCTTATTCTTTACCCACTCACCAGGATTATAATTTTCAAAATATTTCTATTCTAAGAGTTTTTTGTTAGTGTCTTTGTTTTTTGCATCTCTCCATGGCATGGCCATCACTATGTAGATCAAACTCATCATTAACTCAAAGAGACTCATGTGTCTCAGACTGCCCAGTGCTGTGATTAAAGTCTTGAACTAACGCAGCTGAGAAGTATTCATGTTCAAGTAGGGAATTTTGTTTTTTAATCAAGGTCCTCACTTGTGTGAATATGTACTCTAAACTCTGCTTCAGGTCAAATGTTCCTTATGTTTGATGAAGCATTTGTTAAATTTTTGCTTTGATTTGTATTTGTGGTCAAGTTTTTCTAGGTAGACCAGTCTAACCCAAACTATCCATTCTCCTGCCTCAGCCTACAAAATCCTGGAATTAAAGCACTGTACCACCATTCTCATTTCTTTTTACCTTATTTAGCAAATTAACGTTGGCGACACAACATTGTTCCATGGACTAAATATTCTTATAATACAGTCCCACTAGCTCTCCACCTTTACTTATTTAAACCATTTTAAGTTGTTATTGTGTTTAACCCTTCATGTGTGTAATGTTCTAAAGTTCAATGAATAATTGTTCCTATCTGTAAACAGTTTCAGTGCTGACTGTCAGTTCTATAAATACTATGGGTGAAATTTCCATCTCTTCAGTTTCTCCCACACATTCATAGAATTCTATGATACCTCTGATACCATTAGTTATGTTTGGCTGTGTGTTAACAGAAGACTTATTTGAGGTAATAGTCTTCATGATTTTGAGATTTCTCAATCAATAAGTTAACCTACCACAGATGGGATTTTTACCTATTTAAAGATCTTTCAGTAATGCATAACCTATAGGGCTGAGGAAATGGCTATCCTGTTGAGATGCAGAGGAGCTACCCACCACCCACACATATTCCCAGAGTGCTTTTGAGTGAGAGTAGTAGGAAATATTAGATAGAAGGATATAGAGTGTGGAGATAAACCGATAGAAAATACAGGATAGCCTTGAGAGGTCCTGCGACCTATTTCAATGGGCCCAACTCTCTCTGCCCTAGGGTATTTAAAAAAATGCCAAGGGGTGGAGCAAAAGACCTCCCCAGCACAGCCAAGTGCAGACCATCTCAGATACCTGCAGTCAGGCCCGTGGTCCAATCATCCTCTCTATGCAGACCTGCTGGGTAAAGTCACTAGGGAATCTGAAAATGGGCTCCTGCAGTTCCCCATTTCTTAATATATAAAAAACCAGTTCCTCATTAATAGTTTACAGCAATCTCTATAGCTGTCTCACCTCCCAGTACAGAGTAGAGGATGATAAAGATGGCATTTCTTTTTTTGGATTGGATCTGAGGTGACTATGGCAGTCTTTAGCTGCATCCAGCTCTTTCTAAACCAAAAACTCTTAATGCAATTGCAAACTTAAATAATCCCTTAACTTTATCATTATCATTAACAGGTTAACATAAATATCAATATACATAGTTAAAATTCTCTCAATTTTACATCTTAGACTCTTAACAGAACCATTTGAATTAACATAAATGATGCTATATATAATTACGATTTTCTCAGTCTTACAACTTAAACTCTTAATAGAACCATTTGAATTTCTTGCTAACAGAACATAGGAGAAACTTCTGATGTTTTCACATCAACTTAAATATTTCCTTAACTTCAAAAAACCAGGGTGCATTAATATCAATAGGTTAATGTAATTTCTGCAAACATAGATTCAACTTTAATTCACTCATAACTCCTCCTTTTCTTTATAAATTTTTTAAAACAATCTCAAACCCAAACTTACACAGTTCCTTCAAACCCATGTTTAAAAGCAATATTCTCAAACTAACCATTAACACTTTGAAAACTTTTAGCAAAACATCCAAAAGCAGTTTCTTAATAAAACTCTTTACACTTTAAAGTAATCTCTTAGTATACCCATTTGAATTTCCTACTAACAAAACATTAATCCACTCAAATAACAAGAAAATATTTTTAAATTAAATAGACTAAGGAATATTACTTCTCCCTTTTCTTTATAATTTTTTAAAACAAAATCTCAAGCCTAGTTAGAAAACCCAAACTTTTCTGTTTAAACAGTTCTATGAAACCAGTTTCATAAGAAACTCCATTTTTACACATACAGTTCCATACCACAAAACAATTCATGAATCACCACAGTTAATAAAGCATATATTCATACACAGAACTGCATCTTGAGCCTAGGTAGGAACAACAAATTTCTTCATTTAAACAGTTCTATTTTTAACACAAATAATTGCAGAAAACAGTTCCTAAGTCATCACCATAAGTAAATTCAAAATTGTCCCATTGCAATGAAATCACTATTGTTCATTTCATTTAAGTCTCAAAATTCAAATAATTCTAGTACCAACCTTCCAAATATGAAGAAACCTATAACCAAAACATTTTTGTAGTTTTATCTCATTTTTTTAAGTTCAAAAAGTTCAAAAAAAGTAAATTCTGGTATCAGACTTTTACTTCCAAATATGAAGAGATGTTTTACAACCAAAACTTTTTTGCAGTTAACAATTTTAGTTCAAACAAGCATCTCTGCAACTTTCATTCTCAAGCCAGAACATTTTTTAGTTACAGTAACATTTTAAACTGCACCATTTTTGCTACTAGCTCAGGTTTTTCTGTGTTGCATTGATTTTCTCAGACTAATGGGCCTCAGTTGCAGATGCCTGTCTGTGGTTGTTGTACTGGTTCTGGTATCCACCATTCTTAGCTTCTTAGCAGCTTCTGGAGCTTTTGAAACCACTCAGACTTCTTGCTTTGCAGTCTACTAGGATACTATGTTCTGTGTCTCAGGGTCCTTGACTATATACATTAAGCATAGATTCACATCAATATTTACACTTTTTCACAAATTCACATATACTATATGCTTAAGCATAAACTCATGCTCAACATTTACACTTTTTTACAAACACATATAACATATTAACATATACTTCTTAAGGAAACTAGGAACACTTTAGCAAATATATTTCTTATTTACTTCTTTTTTTGAAATATGGTTTCATTTTTTAAAGATTTATTTATCTATCTATCATCTATCTATCATCTATCTATCTATCTATCTATCTATCTATCTATCTATCTATCTATCTATCTATTATGTATACAGTGTTCTATCTGCATGTAGGCCTTCAGGACAGAAGAGGGCACCAGACCTCATTACATATGGTTGTGAGTCACCATTTGGTTGCTGGGAATTGAACTCAGGACCTCTGGAAGAGCAGCAGTGCTCTCAACCTATGAGCCATCTCTCCAGCCCCTTATTTACTTCTTATATTCATCTTATATTCTTCTTATTTAAACTTACATTTACAACTAGCATCTTTATTTCTTACAAGCTTATTACTGAATGTCTTAGGACTACCTTAGATACTTCTTGCAAGCTTATATTCTTAAAGGAATTCTATAGCTCTATTTTACATGCATATACTTCTTATTTAAACTTAGATCTTTACTCATTACAAGCTTATTATAGAGCTACCTTAGATCTTTACTTCTTATAAGCTTATATTCTTTAGTATATATCTAACTTAGCAAACACCTAAAGATTTCTTAACATCTACATTATTTTCCAACAAGACAGAGTAACTTTCTGCTTTTTTACTTTTCACTAGAACTATTAGACTCTTATGTATATCATTTCTAAAGTTCAGAGCTTATCATTCTGAAAGTTCTTGAGAAATAAGAGTTTAATTCTTTAATGGCTTTCTCTTAACTCGGATTTAGTGACTTCTGTTGCTATGCTCTATTGAGAACTATGTCAGTTTACAGCAAACCAAAAAATAAAGAAAAAAGAGAAGAGAAGAAAAGCCTTGTAAGAAATATTTTGTTTCTGAATTACTTGGCTGACAACTCAACAGTCTTCATTAGCTTCTTAACCCTGATATTATTATTAGCATCTGCGATATACTCTGACCATGAGTTAATTCAGATTGTTCTCATAAACATCAGTGCATTCACTAAGCAAACATTCTGATTTAACACTGTTTTCTTATGAAGCAACTATTTTGTAGGAGCTAGATTTTTTTTTTGAAGTTTGATTCCCATCTATAAGACAGTCATTTCTTTTCGACTGCCTGTTTTCTTGTCCCCTTAATTAGATGTGCAAAAGTATCATTGCAGGCTGTCTGTTCAAGAGGTAAAGAACTTTTTTTTTTTTTAAATTTCCCATACGTTTCTTCTTAAACAATGTTCAGTGTATGGACTGCTTTCCCAAGGACTTTAAAATGGCTTGTTGATAAACAGTTAGTAGTTAGAGGATGTCCCTTTGCCCAAATTCATACCAGCTTCTCTGTGACATAATTCAGACAAATTTTCCTGTTGTAGCAGAACTTTCAGTTTGCTCTACAAAAAACTTCACTTCAGGATGAGGGTGAAATTCCTGTTGAACTATTGTAAAGCTCTTAGCAAAAATTTCTTGCACAGCTATTAGGGAAAATGCAATATTTTGTCAAGGAGACAAAAACTGTGAAGCTCCGAGTTTTGTATTCTTACAATTTTCCTTGGAACTAATATTCAACAAACTGAGATGGTTTTCCTCTTTCTTACTCATTTAAAAGCTGTATTTTAAGTTTACTATGAACGTCTTTTCAAGCTGAAAACTTTTTTGGGTCAATGTCGACATCTTTAGTGGAAAAAACTACCTTTCCCAGAATGCATTTCTCTTATATCAGTCTTTTGTTACAAGCTACCTTATGGACTTCATTTCCGTAGCTTATAACTACTGTTTTTTTTTTTTTTCATATTAGCTACAGATTCCTCTATCCTCCCTCCTCTCACCCCCCAGCTCCCCCTCCCCAATGCACCCCTCTTTCCCATCTCCTCCAAGGCAAGATTTCAGCTGGTAGATTCAGTTGAGGAGGGTCCAGTCCTCTCCTCCCTACACAAAGGCTGAATAAAGTGTCTCAGCCTAGGCCCTAGGTTTCAAAACGCCAGCTCATGCAACAAGGACAGGTCCCGGTACCACTGCCTCAGGGACTTCTAAACAGTTCAAGCTCATTAACTGTCTCACTTATCCAGAGGGCCTGGTCCAGTTCCATGGGGGCGCCTCAGTTATTGGTTTAGAGTTCATGTGTTTCCACTAGTTTGGCTATTTGTCCCTGAGCTTTTTCCAATCATGGTCTCGATATCTCTTGCTCGCTCGTATACTCCCTCCTCTCTCCTGCCGATTGGACTCTTGAGGTTCCACCTGGGGTTTGGCCATGGATCTCTGCATCTTATTCCACCAGTCACTGGATGAGAGTTCTATCATGACAGTGCAGATGTTCGGCCATCCGATTACCAGAGTAGGTCAGCTCAGGCACTCTCTTGACCATTGCCAGTAGTCTATAGTAGAGGTATCTTTGTGGATTTCTGGGGACCTCTCTAGCACTCTGCTTCTTCTTATTCCCATGGGGTCTTCATTCATCATGGTATCTCTTTCCTTGTTCTCCCACTCTGTTCCTGATCCAGCTGCGACCTCCTGTTTTGCTAAGCTCTCTTTCCCCTACCCTTGCCTTCTATTACCCCTCACCCCACCCCCCGTTTGCTCATGTAGATCTCATCCATTTCTCTGTCACTGGGCAATCCCTGTGTCTTTCTTAGGGTCATCTTTACTAGGTAGCATCCCTGGAGTTGTCAGTTGCAGTCTGATTATCCTTTGCTTTACATCTATTACCCACTTATGAGTGAGTATATGCCTTGTTTGTCTTTCTGAGTCTGTGTTACCTCACTCAGGATCATATTTTCTAGTTCCATCCATTTGCCTGCAAACCTCATGCTGTCATTGTTTTTCTCTGCTGAGTAGTATTCCATTGTGTATATGCACCACATTTTAGTTATCCATTCTTCAGTTGAAGGGCATCTAGGTTGTTTCCAGGTTCTGGCTATTACAAATAATGCTGTTATGAACATAGTTGAGCATGTGTCCTTGTGGTATGATTGAGCATTCCTTGGGTATATGCTGGGTCTTGAGGGAGGTTGATTCCCAATTTTCTAAGATAACATCATATTGACTTCCAAAGTACAAGTTTGCATTCCCACCAGCAGTGGAGGAGTGTTCCCTTTGTTTCACATCCTCTCCAACATAAGTTGTCTTCAGTGTTTTTGATCTAGCCATTCTAACAGGTGTAAGATGGTATCTCAGAGTTGTTTTGATTTGCATTTCCCTGATGATTAAGGATGTTGAGCAATTCCTTTAAATGTCTTTCAGCCATTTGAGCTTCTGCTAAGAATTCTGTTTAGCTCTGTAGCCCATTTTTTAATTGGACTGTTGAATATTTTGATGTCTAATTTATTGAGTTCTTTATATATTCTAAATATCAGCCCTCTGTCAGATGTGGGGTTGGTGAAGATCTTTTCCCATTCTGTAGGCTGTCATTTTGTTTTGTTGACCATGTCTTTGCCCTACAAAAGCTTCTCAGTTTAAAGATGTCCTATTTATTAATTGATTCTCTCAGTGTTTGTGCTACTGGTGTTTAATTTAGGAAGTGATCTCTGGTGCCAATGCATTCAAGACTACTTGCTACTTTCTCTTTCTCTTTTGTCAGGTTTAGAGTAACTGGATTTATGTTGAGGTCTTTGATCCACTTGGACTTAAGTTTTGTGCACAGTGACAGATATAGATGTATTTACAGTCTTCCACATGTTGACATTCAGTTATGCCCACATCATTTGCTGAAGATGCTTTCTCTTTTCCATTGTACAGTTTTGGCTTCTTTGTTGAAAATCATATGTTCATAGATGTGTGGATTAATGTCAGGGTCTTCAGTTCAGTTCCATTGGTCCACATGTTGGTTTTTGTGCTAGAACCAAGCTATTTTTATTACTGTAGCTCTATAGCAGAGCTTGAAATCAGGGGTCATGATGCCTCCAGAGGTTGTTTTATTGTACAGGATTCTTTTGGCTATCCTTGGTTTTGTGTTTTTCCATATTAAGTTGAGTATTGTTCTGTAAATACAGGCAGTGATGAAGCAGTCATGTGTTTGGGTTTACAACCAATGAGAAGGCAGAACAGCTAGACTATATAAAGACACACACAGGAAGTAGGCTCTTTTCGGAGAGATCTCTTGGCTGAAGCAGGAAGGGTAAGGCTCTTAGTTCTGACCTCTTGGCTTTCTTTTCTGAATCGGCTCTGTGTTTCTTATTTAATGAGATGGTTGGTTACATCTACATTTGGCACCCAACATGACAAGAATCCATTAAAAACCACTTAACTTGGCTTGGCGGCAGGTCCAGTTTCCTGCCACGGCGGCCGGCTCCCTAGCCTGGGCCCAGGTCGGCTTGGCCTCAGGCCGGACAAACCTTGAGCTACTTGCTTAAAGCTGGTGCTACAAACAACTCAGGCCTGCCCTGCCAAACAGGGCCCCTGCCTGTAAAGCCAATGCATGTGGTTGGAGCTTAAGGAAGCTAGAGCCAAGGCTTGACTAGGCTCAAGTGGGAACACGTGGCTGGATTCAAGCTCTTAGGCAGAACTTGTGGCTTCTCTCTCTCTCTCTCTCTCTCTCTCTCTCTCTCTCTCTCTCTCTCTGGATTCACACTTTGGACACTAGGTGGCTGTTTTGAAATTCCCTCGGATTTGTACTGTTCTATGCGGTCTTGGTAAGTCACTTAACATATCAGATATTTTAAAGGAAACTATTTAAAAGAGAAATTTTTTCCACATTAAAAAAAATGGGTTTTCTGTGTACATTGGAAGAAAATTGGGCTTTGTTTGCAATTTTAGGCAGTCTTACAATGGAACGACTATATGAGAAGATTAATGTTGATCCAATTATGCAGTTTATTACTATGCTTATCCTCATTTTACTATTTAAAAAGATAGTCAATTTAAGTGTCAGGGTGACAGCTTTAAAAAAACTTGTTAAACCTATAAAAATTCAGACAGAAGAAATTAACAGTGAAGTTGCTTCAAGATTAGATCATAAGGTTACAGAAAGAAAGCCTGTTTTCACACAGTCACCCTTAATTTGTCCAGTAACCATACAGCAGTTGCCTGATCAAATGACTACACAAAGTATTTGGGCTCCAATTGAAATGTTAGATTTACAAAGGTTTAAGGAGGCAATAGTATCTTATGGCATGCATTCCCCATATGTAAAGCAAGTGTTAAACTCTTGGTCAACATATAATAGGATTGTACCACAGGACTGGCGGGAGCTGGCACAAGCTGTTCTTGAACCCAGTCAAAGGATTCAGTGGCTAACTTGGTTCAAGGATGAAGCTAAAAACATAGAAAAACAATGGAGGGATAAAGGAATACAAGTCTGCCAGGATCAGCTTATTGGAGAAGGTCAATATGCTTCAGCACAAACACAATGTTTATATGATGTCCAAACCCTAATTTTATGTCGAATGGCAGCCTTGAATGCATGGGACAGAGTTGAGGAACCAGGAAAAAAAAACTGAGTCATTTACAAAGGTTGTACAAGGCCCAAAAGAATCTTTCACAGATTTTTTACAAAGACTGGCTTCAGCAGTAAAGAGAATGGTCCCGGATTCAGAAGCTAGTAAGATAATAATTGAATCTTTGGCCTTTGAGAATGCAAATGCAGCATGCAAAAGAATAATCAGGCCACTAAAGGCAAGATCTGCACCTTTGGAAGATTGGATTAGAGACACGGTTAATGTTGAAACTCATGAGCATGATGATATGTGGGTAGGAGAAGCAATTTCAAAAGGTTTGAGGAATGTTAGATGTTTTGGATGTGGAAAGCAAGGACATTTGAAATGGAACTGTAAACAGGTCATTCCTAGAAACAATGTTTCTTCAAGGAACAATGGCAACAAAATGCCCCTTCCTTCTGGAGTATGCAGAAGGCGTGGTAAGGGAAAACACTGGACCAACGAATGTAGATCAACAAGGGACAGACAGGGTAATCCTTTGCCTCAGTCTTTGGGAAACTCCCAGAGGGGCCTCATGCAGGCCCCAATAGCAAATCCAGTTCAAACCTTTCCTGCAGTCATAGAGGAAACCCCTATTCAAAACAATTAAATAACCAAATGCCTATTGGAATAAGTCATGCTGGTCAGAATGATGAAACAGAGAGAATAGAAAATTCAGGAAAAACATAAAGAAAATATTTTTGCAAACTTCTATTAATGAACAAAGACCAAAATTATCAATAAAAATAAATGGTGTTTTGTTGTCTGGTCTGGTAGACATAGGTGTGGACGTTATCATAATTGCACCAGAATTTTGGCATCCAACTTGACCTCTTCAGGAGGTAAACGTTCAACTGTTAGGAATTGGGACATTATCTCAGGTGAAACAGAGTGCAAGATGGCTCGAATGTATAGGTCCAGAAGGACAGAGAGGAAAATTAAAACCATATGTGGCTAACATAGCTATGAACCTGTGGGGTGGAGACTTATTGCAACAATGGAATACTCAGATTAACATCCCTCCAATCTCAGAAACAAATCATAAACTAGCACATGTTTCTGAGAGAAATATTAGAAGGCATTATTCTGAGTGGTCACCAGCCATCCATATTATATAAGAACAGGGCACAACAACTGATGATCTTCCAAAGACACCAACATCTCTACCTTTAAAATGGTTAACAGACAAGCCTGTATGGGTCCAGCAATGGCCTTTAACAACAGAGAAACTCCAGGCTTTAGAAGAGCTGGTAGAAGAACAGTTAAATGCTCAGCATATTGAAGAATCAACCAGCCCTTGGAATTCTCCTGTATTTGTTATTAAGAAGAAATCCGGTAAATGGAGAATGGTAACAGACCTTAGAGCAATTAACAAAGTAATTCAGCCAATGGGCTCTCTACAATCTGGAATTCCTTTGCCTACTCTGTTACCAAAAGGATGGCCTCTCATAGTTATTGATTTAAAAGACTGTTTCTTTTCAATACCCTTACAAGAAAAGGACAGATAAAGATTTGCTTTCACAGTGCCTACTTATAATAATTCTCAACCAGTTAAAAGATTTCAATGGAGGATCCTCCCACAGGGAATGTTGAATAGCCCAACACTGTGCCAATATTTTGTACAACAGCCATTGGAAGTGATACATAAAAATGTCCTAAATCTATAATTTATCATTATATGGATGATATTTTACTAGCTGACTCAAATGCAGATACTTTAGAAAGAATGTTTGAAGAGGTAAAGAAAATTTTGCCTTGCTGGGGATTACAAATTGCTCCTGAAAAGATACAAAGAGGAGATTCTATTAATTATTTAGGATATAAAATAGAGCTACAAAAAATTAGACCCCAAAAGGTGCAAATTAGGAGAGATAGACTACAGATTCTTAATGACTTTCAAAGATTATTTGGAGATATTTCTCATCTATGAACTATTGTTGTTGTAAAAAATGATGATCTGCATAATTTGTTCAAAACCTTAGAAGGTGACAAGGACTTAAATAGTCCAAGAGAATTATCACCTGAAGCTGAGAAAGAATTGGCTTTGGTAGAAAAGAAAGTACATGAAGGGCACGTGGATCATATTGATCCAAACCTTCTAGGCATTCTCCTACAGGAATATTAATGCAGAGGGAAGATATTATATTGGAATGGATATTTTTACCAAATAAACCAAATAAAAAATTAAAAACTTATGTGGAAAAAATCTCTGACTTGATTTGGAAAGGAAAATTGAGACTTTGTCAATTAGCAGGAATAGACCCAGCAGAAATTGTCGTACTGTTAACTAAGGAGGACATTGAAACATTATGGACAGAAAGTGAACCTTGGCAAAGAGCTTGCAGTAATTTTTTGGGAGAAATTAACAGCAAATATCCCAAAAGCGATAGAATTGATCTTATAAAGAGAGCTGACTAGATCTTGCCTCGAATTGTATGTGAAAAACCCATATCTGGAGATCGTACATTTTATACAGATGCCAACAAACAAGGAAAGGCAGGTTACAAATCAGAAAATTTAAGTAAAGTGGTTCAAAGTCCTTATAATTATCTTCAAAAATCAGAATTGTATGCTATTCTGTTGGTATTAATGGATTTTTCAGAACCTCTCAACATAGTAACTCACTCTCAGTATGCTGAAAGAGTAGTATTACATATTGAGACTGCAGAATTTATCCCTGATGCTTCAGAATTAACTTTACTATTTATTCAATTACAAGATGCAATCAGGAAAAGGAGTGATCCTTTATATATAATTCCCATACTGGTCTGCCAGGCCCTCTAGCACAAGGCAATGATGAGATTGATAAATTATTGATAGGAAATGTGCTGCAGGCCTCAGAATTTCATAAAAAGCATCATGTCAATAGTAAAGGTTTAAAAAAGGATTTTTCCATAACCTGGCAACAAGCCAAAGAATTGGTAAAGAAATGTCCTACTTGTTCCTTCTACAATCAAATGCCATTACCAGCAGAATGTAACCCAAAGGGTACTCAAAGGAATGAAATCTGGCAGATGGATGTGTTTCACTTTGTGGAATTTGGAAAACTGAAATATGTACACCACACTATTGATACTTATTCAGGATTTCAATGGGCAACTGCTTTGAGTTCTGAAAAAGTTGATTCTGTAATCACTCATTTGCTAGAAGTTATTGCCATCATGGGTATACCTACACAAGTCAAAACTGACAGTGCTCCATCATATGTCTCTGTTAAAATGAAACAGTTTTTTGCTTATTACAATATAAAGCATATTACAGGCATACCACATAATCCTACAGGTCAAGCAGTTATAGAAAGATCAAACAGAACTCTAAAGGATATGCTAAATAAACAGAAAGGAATAACAAAAACCCCCAGAAATAGACAGCATAATGCTCTATTAACTTTGAATTTTCTTAATGCCAATGAGAAAGGAACAACAGCTGCAGAGAGACATTGGATAATAGAAAAAACTACAGAATTAAATCAGCCTATATACTTTAAGGATGTGCTGACCACAGAATGGAAACCAGGGTATGTGTTGTGTTGGGGACGAGGTTTTGCTTTTGTTTCTACAGGAGAAGATAAGTTGTGGGTACCATCAAAATTGATAAAGGTTCGATTTGAACAAGAGAAACCTCTTAATTAGAGGAGGTGATAGTTCATCAACCAGCATGAACATCCAATTTAAACTAACTTATACCAGTAACACATGTCTTTTCATTTAATCAGATAATAACTTGCCAAAAAAGGAACATCCCCAAAATTTGTCTTGGGGAAAGATTTTTGTTTTTGTCTTTTAGGAGAATGAAGGTTAAGGAATCTGAAGAACACTGGACAAATGAGACAACTGAAGAAAAGGGACAAATCATCTATCCCAGGAAACAGAGTGAAACGGCATATGGGTATATATTATCTAAAAAATTTTATGTCTTCCTAAAGGTTTGTTTCTGATTTTCTCTAAAAATTTAACACTATTGGTCTTCTAACAGTCCCAGTTCAATTAAAATTTAAAGCTGACTTTGGAGTTGGAGAATGGTTCTCTCCTTCTTTAAACTCAAGCATGTTGTTAAATGGAAAATGCAAACTCCCTGTATCATGCCAGAAGAAAAGAGCCATCTTCTGCTATGGGACAGGAGAAAAGCCAAATTAATTAAGGGACTATTCTATTACTAATCTCAACTCTTTGATTCTATTCTGATTCTTTAAACTTTTCTTAAAGTATAAATTTTATATCAAAATTTACAAGATTAATATATATATAGATATATATACATTTTAAACTTTGTTAAGATATGTATGGTCATATAGAGTACTAACCAATTCTAGAAAAAAGGCTTCAATTAGCTGCATATATATGTCTTTGTGTTCGAGTCTCTTATCAGCTTTCTGCAGGAAATCACGGCCAGGCCTAACATCAACTTAAGTCTCAAGGAAGAAGTTGGGGCCCCACAACAACAACAATTCCACGTGGACAATAATAACATCACTAAGTTGACAAACATCATCTACAGATCAGCTTTGTACTACAAGGTGCTCAGAGCAATTTTGAGATGACTAGCTGAGATGATCCAGTCTCAAAGACTACTTGAATAAGGACTTGAGATAAACCTTGAACTTTGGCATTATACACAGACTGGATAATGAAGGACATAGTTACCTTTCCTAGAATTTGACAATTAACCTAAAATTTTTCTTTCAGGATAAAGATAACTTCGCCCATACCCAGCAGGAAGCAATTTTAAGAATACGACGCCCACATTCCCAAAGAGGTGGTGTGGGGCAGGTGTTTTTTTGGTCTTTTTAATGGTTTTTGGGTCTGGGATAATTTTCATTGTTTAGGGGGGTTGATTACAAGTTGTCAAGGGTTAGGAAAAAGGCTAAGCAAAGGAGATTAGATTTAAGGTTCTTGTTTAAAAAAAAAGAGAAAGAAAGAAGAAGAAAAAGACAATTACTAGTTTTAAATACTTTACATTGGATTGGATTGTTTTATATTGTATACAAATTATATATATTGAAATTGATATTGTTAGAAAATGCTATATGTATATTTCTAATTGTACTTATACCGTTCATTTAACAATGCAATTTTCTGATCCTTGAATGTTATTATTACCAATTATTAGGATATAAAGAAATGAAAGTTAGTAGTTAGACATTACAATAGAACTTGTAGTCATATTAGATATGTTTTAAAAATTGAGCAGATATATTTTACACAGGTCATCTTCAAACCCTTCAGAGAACTACAGAATATGACATTTAAAATGTTTTAATAACTTAGAAAATTTTTTTTTGTTATGACTATGAGACATGTCATCTCCTGGCAGTACCAATCTACTTCAGAGAAAATATGGGCATTGAAGAAACTGCGTATGGAGTTAGCTTTCATTGTGGCAAAAGTTAGCCACTGGACAACAAAGTATCCTCGAATCAACTGCTGACAAAATGGGCAGACAGGACATGAAACAAAGTACTACTGATTCTTGCCAAAACAAGTGTGGTTATGGCTTTATCAAAAGGCATCTTCTGAGGCCAGGACTATATGGCACCATCCCTGAAGTGGTCTTTGCAATTCGGAAAAGGTACAGTGCCCTTTTCTTCTAAGGCAGCTGAACAGGCAGTGGGCCGATGGCTTCTGATGTGCAATGGAACAGCAGCTGAAACGTTATTCTTTTTTTTTTATTTTTATTTTGCAATACAATTCAGTTCTACATATCAGCCATGGATTCCCTTGTTCTCCCCCCTCCAACCCCCCTCACCTTCCCCCCAGCCCGCCCCTCATTCCCATCTCCTCCAGATCGAAGCCTTCCCTGCAGACTGAGATCAATCTGGTAGACTCAGTCCAGGTAGGTCCAGTCCCCTCCTCCCAGGCCGAGCCAAGCAACCCTGCATAGGCCCCAGGTTTCAAACAGCCGACTCATGTAATGAGCACAGGACCCGGTCCCACTGCCTGGATGCCTCCCAAACAGATCAGGCCAATCAACTGTCTCACCCACTCAGAGGGCCTGATCCAGTTGGTGACCCCTCAGCCATTGGTTCATATTTCATGTGTTTCCGTTTGTTTGGCTATTTGTCCCTGTGCTTTATCCAACCTTGGTCTCAATAATTCTCGCTCATATAAACCCTCCTCATTCTCGCTAATTGGACTCCCAGAGATCCACCCAGGGCCTAGTCATGGATCTCTGCATCCAGATCCCTCAGTAGTTGGATGAGGTTTCTAGCATGACAATTAGGGTGTGAAACAGTTATTCTTGAAGAGTAACTAAGCTCATGCCTCTCAATACTAGACTGGCATTTGATAGAGGGATGTGGAGAAGAATGGGATGCTGAGATGAAGCCATATATACACAGCCAAAAAGAACGGACAGTTGAATTAAAAAACCATCAACAATTTCCAGAATTTAAAATCCTGAATCATGACATGACACTAGTGGAATTCAGGTGTTTCTGGTACATGGACTGCTCTCACCCAATGTGAGGTTGAACTGTTGACCTTGTGTACATTCTACTTCACAAATGAGTCTGTCAGATACACTAAGCCTATAGGCTGAAGATGATGCCCCAGCACTGCGGAAAAACCTCAGGTGACTGTCCAGGCAGCTGGCTGTTTCTGTCAACTCACAAATTTTTTTTTTTTTTTTTTTTTGGTTTTTCGAGACAGGGTTTCTCTGTGTAGCTTTGCGCCTTTCCTGGGACTCACTTGGTAGCCCAGGCTGGCCTCGAACTCACAGAGATCCGCCTGGCTCTGCCTCCCGAGTGCTGGGATTAAAGGCGTGCGCCACCACTGCCCGGCTCAACTCACAAATTTTTTGGAAGTTGCTTGCATGCACTTTCTGTTTTTATTTTTGTTATCTAATATTATTTCCTTCTTGGGTCTCTGAGGGAGTTGAAGATTAGTTAGTTATAGTTGAAGGTTAGTTAGTTATAGTTGAAGATTAATTAGGATAGAAAATGATTTAGATACATTTTGGACTTAACAAAATAGGATAGATAATGAAATTATTTTCTCTGAATTTGTCAAATACAAATGGACTAGACATAGTTTAGACATTTATTACTTGTATATATTGTATATAGTCATTGTACTTTTGTATATAGTTTTTCTTTTGTTAGTTATATCCTTTTTCATTCTTTTTCCTTTTTATTAAAATAGAAAAGGGGAAATGTGGTAGTATTTTATTTGTACTGAAATGTGATTTTAATTGTATGTTAATAAATAAAGTTGCCTGAGGGTCAAAGCTATTAGAGCCATAGCAAGTGCGTGGCGGTGGTGGTGCACGCCTTTAAGGACCTGGAGGGTGGTACATACAGGCAGTGACGAGGCAGTCACGTGTTTGGGTTTACAACCAATGAGAAGGCAGAACAGCTAGACTATATAAAGACATACACACAGGAAGTAGGCCCTTTTTGGAGAGCTCTCTTGGCTGAAGAGGGTCGCTGAATCAGGAAGGGTGAGGCTCTTAGCTCTGACCTCTTGGCTTTCTTCTCTGAATTGGCTCTGTGTTTCTTATTTAATAAGACGGTTGGATACATCTACAAAAAAGTTAGTTTTTAATGGATTTTTGGTGAAAATTTGAGAATCCCATGGTGAGAAATTTTATTCTTTTTTTTCCCCCCTGACATGATTGAACACCAGGCAACCTGGTGTAGCTAGAGTTTTCCTGCCTGGCCCACAGTCAGGACAAATCTCTCTCACCTGCCAGTCCCACAGCCGCTCAGACCCGACCAAGTAAACACAGAGACTTATATTGGTTACAAACTGTATGGCCATGAAAGGCTTCTTGCTAACTGTTCTTACAGCTTAAATTAATCCATTTCTATAAATCTATACCTTGCCACGTGGTTCGTGGCTTACTGGCATCTTCACATGCTGTTTCTCATTGTGGCGGCTGGTAGTGTCTCTCTCTCTCAGCCTTCCTTCCACTTCCCAGCTTTATTCTCCTCCTTGTCCCGCCTATACTTCCTGCCTGGCCACTGGCCAATCAGTGATTTATTTATTGACCAATCAGCAACACACTTGACATACAGACCATCCCACAGCCACCTGGGAAATGAACCTGGTTCCTCTGGAACATCATTTATTGCTCTTAACCTCTGAACCATCTATCTCCTCACTGAAAAATTTCATATTGTTGTCAGGTCTGCATCCCAATAATGTCTGAGTCTTTACCCTAGACGCAAACTTTTTGTTTCTTCTTCTAAGTCATAAATTGAAAAATACAATGGTTAGTATAGAAGTAACTTGTACTGTTCTCATGCTGAAGAGATAAGAAAATTGAAATCAGTATTAGAAAGTTTCACATTATAGTCAAGACTTCATCCTGTGTGCCAAAGTTGATATCATCTATTAATTTACTAAGTTTTAGATATATTTCAGCACAGCACAACTTGGCAAAAAGTTTCCTGGTGATCCTGGTGATAAATAACTCAATCCCATTTGCATAATGGAAACTCTTTATAAAGTGCAGGTGACATCTTCTATAACTATGGGTTCTGTAGATTGACTACATGTAAACATTTTTCATAAAAATACATTTGGTAGGTGGAAAGACTCAAGGCACGTGTCTGGGGGAGAATAGGGTATAGTTCCAGCCTCACAGATAGCAAAAATGTGACCAGGCTATTAAACAGTCCACTACCAGCTTTCTAGGTGGAAATTAGATTCTACATCTCTGCCTTTGAAAGGAAAACCTTGTGCACTTAACATTCCTAGCTCTCCTGGTGTCTGTAAGCACAAGAAGCTCTATGCCTTCCATAGTGAGGAAGCTCATAATGTAAACAAGAATTTTGATTTCTGCACTGAAATTAAGTGGTTCATTTGGAACTGAGGAATTCAGTAGGGTCATCAATGTTCCAAAGTGAGAAATAAACTGACTGTGTTGTGTGCGGACATCAAATTGGTCTGCATATATCGACATATTATAAAATGAAATCCTGAGACTCCTAGACTCATTATGTCAGGAATACATTCACTGGTTAACTTTGGCTTCAGCAAGCATAACAGTCTCCTTATTTTATATGCTATATGCTGCACAGGCCTTTTTCACCCTCTCTCCTCTCTCCCTTTTTTCACCAACACAGGAACCTCAGATGTAGCATGTTTACTTCAGCTGCAGTTATTTACATAGGAAAAGTTTTTTTGCTTCATACATGTGACCAAATGGCCCTAAGAGGAGGTCATCCCTGAGATCATGCTCATCAACTTGGATGAAGTCATGATGCCTGTGGCTAGAGAAAAAGATCCATAAACACATTTTCCAGTTTGTTTTTCACATGAATACAGGGCCCCAGATGCAGAGCCTAAGGGAAGAAGAAAAGATTCCAGAATTCTCAGTGGCAATGGGTGAGGAGGCAACAGAAAGAGCTTGTGTTGCTTATTGTAACAGCCTCACTCATCAACAAGGTTAGAAGTACATACACTCACAAACATATGAGTTGATTATATAACTCCTGGACACCTTAGTATCTGCATGTAGCTTACTTACAGCTTGGCAGACACACTTGTTAGTGGAATGTCTTCATGGATTTTTATCCTTGGGTTTCTCCTGCTTGCCACTCTTGTATGTGCCTATAGCAGCTCTGAATGCTATGTCAAAATCAAGGAAGATTTTCACCACAAAGGAGATGTGGTGATTGGTGTGTTTTTCCCTATTCATATTGTCTATACAATCAACAAGGATCCACATGCATCTTTACAACACTATTTCAAAGACTTCCACCTACAGTAAGTGCCATTATTTAAGTATTCTTTTTTTAATTCATATTTCTTATGACCAAGATGATGTATGGATTTAAACTTCCATTATCCATATAGTTTTCATCATGACAACCTGGCTTCTATTCTCAAATCCATTTTATTGTATGTTCCTGTTCACTTCTTTTTCTCTTCATAAGATAAAAAGTGGACATGAGAAAATATTTATTGATTTTCGTTTCCAAAATTGGTATTTTTAATCATGTGATCTGATTTGCCCTGTGTTTACTGTCACAAGGTTTTGATTGTTATCCACATTATATCTTCACAGGAAGGATGGTTTTCTTTAATGTTGACCTAGTAATTAAGAAAATTCTACTTGGGAGGCAGAACCAGCGGATCTCTGTGAGTTTGAGGCCAGCCTGGGCTACCAAGTAAGTTCCAGGAGAGGCGCAAAGCTACACAGAGAAACCCTGTCTCGAAAAACCAAAAAAAAAAAAAAAAAAAAAGAAAATTCTAGAAGGTTAGATGTGTTTCTTTAAGAAAACTTGATGCCACTGAAAACTGTGTCTCTTGAGTGCCAGATGTGATGCTAGAGTGTCAAGACCTGCCTGTGTTAGATGCACTGATTCAGGATCAGGGATATCAGATTTAGAAGTTGGGCTCACTTCTTTGCTGTCAAAAGATCTCTGCCTGTGTAAGAGTGTCATATTATATCCTTTGTCTTCTAAGTCTTTTACTATCAGATATGTTTACCATTTACCTATTTGATTCATGCATTTCTAACAAGTTTTATTCTCATTTTCATGTATTTGTTAATAGGAAACACTGACTCAGGTGGTGGTCACATAGGGCTGTTTCTTATTAAGTTAGAAATAAAATCAAACTCAATTTGTGATAGGGGAATACTATTATGATTATAAAAGGTTACCATGAGCATCTCTTGTTTTTTCCTATTTTTTTCATACAGGGTAGAGCACATGAAGTCCCTCAAATCTAAAAGCCGCCTTTTATGCTTCTGATACATCCTTTACTTCAGTGTGGGAAGTACATATATGTTGTCTTTCTTAAAGTATCATGATAATTTTATTCAACATTTCTTGGCTTTCTAGAAGCAATATTTAGTAATTTAAAAATCCATACTTCATTAAAAAGATCAAATAAGGAGGCATTCAGACGCATCCCACCAGAAAACTCTTATTTTTATATATCCAACATTAGATACAAAAAAATCAGCATTTCTATGAATCTGTGAATAATTTCATATCAATTCTTTCTTCAGGTTAACCATATATTTCATGAAAGTGGGTATTTTTGCCCTGTTTTTTGTTTAATCTGTCAGTACACTAGGTACTAAACCAGTACCCCATCATGTCCTCTGCAACCTACAATTGCTCTTGGTATATCTAACTCTCCATCCCCTGAACTTACCTGTTGACTTAATAAACATACCATTCTAAGACCTGAGTGACGGCTCAGCAGCCCAAGAGCTCCTTAATTTCAAGTGATAAAATGACTTCCAATCTTCAGTGAACAACCACATTACTCACAAGGCTTAGGTGTTGGGGGGAATTTACTGTTTCTTTTAACCAACTTTTTAAAATTGAAAATAGATTCTTCTCACAGATAGTACATCCCAACCACATTTTCCCCTCTTTCCGTTCCTATCAGCTACTGCAAACCTCCCCTCTCCCCAATCAACTCCACCTCATTTTCTCTTCAGAAAGGAGAAGGCCTACAAGAGACAACAACCAAACATGACAAAAAAAGAAAAAAAGAAAAGGAAAAAAGAAAATGCTTTCCTATCAAGGCTGGACCAGGCAACCCAAAAGGAATGAGAGTCCCAAGTGCAGGCAAAAGATTCAGAGACACACTTTTCTCCCACTGTTAAATCCCAGAAAAACACCATGGTACCAACACATGCAGGCCCCATGCTTGCAGCTTCAGTCACCTCTCATGAGCCCTGCTTAATTGATTCAGTGGCCCATATTATCCTGGTGTCCCCCATGCTCTCTGACTCTAACAATATACCTCCCTCATTCTCAATGGGATTCCCCAAGCTCTGAGAAGAGGAATTTGATGGAGACCTCCAATTTAGCCACTTCACATAATAGTGTCGTGCTGTGGGCCTCTGCACCCACTGCCACCTGCTGCCATGACACTGGAGAAGGAACTAATCTATGATTATATCAGAATAATTTCATTAATTTTTTTCCAGTCCTGTTTGGTTCTATTCTAAGCTCTGTGCTATCCAGTCTCAGGTTCCTGGCCATCCAGGCAGCATTTGCCATGAGCTCCCTTTGAAGCAAGACTCTCAAGTTATAACAGACAGTGGTTGTCGACTCCCAAAAGATGTACAAGTTCTGTTCCACCACTACCCAAGCACATTTTATAGTCAGGATAGAATGTAGGTCACATATTTTGTTGCTGGGTTGGTGTTTATGTTTCTTTTTAGGTAGACTGCAGAGCATCTTCCCTCACCAAAGAGACTAGAACAGAGAGGTGAAAGTCCCATGCAGGCAACAGCTTGACTGGTCTATGATGTGTGAGCTCTGTGGATGTTGTCCTACACAATTAGGCCCTGCTGTCAGTTTTGGGAGAGTGAACCTCTTTCCTAGTATCAGCCTGAGTTGTTTGGGAATCACTGAAGGACCACTTTGGCCAACAACTCCATCAAATGAACAATGGCCTACCACTGCAAGCTTTGCCTGGGTACAGAAGATGGACAGCTCATATTCTACATCCTTTAGTACTAGAAGTCCTCACTAGGACCCTCCTCCAGAAGTTTCCACAGCACCAAGTTTCCAAAGTCCCCCAAATGACCCCTGATTGTAGCTGTCTTTCTATGCTCTTACTCTCTCCATCCCTCACCCCCACCTGATCACTCCTGTTCCTATACCTACCTGCCCCCAACCCATTCTCAAAATTCATTCTATTTCCCCTTTCCAGGGAGAATCATGCATTCCTCCTCTAGAAAACTCCTTTTTACCTAACACCTATGGGTCTGTGGATTTATAGCTTGGTTGTTATTTACTCAACAATCAATAACCACTTATAAGTGAATATATAGCATATTTGTTTTTCTGGGTCTGGACTACCTCACTCAGGATGGTTTTTTTCTAGTTCCATACATTTGTCTACAAATTACATTATGTCATTTTTTATACAGCTGAATAATAGCCCATTGTGTGTAACTTCATCCATTCTTTGGTTGAGGGACATCTCGTTCTTTCCAGTTTGTGGCTAATATAAATAGAGACAAAATTAACAGAGTTGAGCAAGTGTCTTTGTGGTAGGATGGGGTGCCCATTTTGTATATGCCCAATAATGTTGTAGCTGTTTTTTCTTTTTTTTTATTATTAAGACATTTTCTATTCATTTTTCATACCAACCACAGATCTCCCTCTCCTCCCTCCTCCTGGTTTCTCAGAAAGTTGGGAGTCAATCCATCTCAAGACCCAGCTATATCACTTTTGGGAATATACCCAAGGAATATTCAATCATATCACAAGGGTACATGCTCAACTATGTTCATAGCAGCATTATTCATAATAGCCAGATTCTAGAAACAACCTAGATGCTCCTCAAATGAAGAATGGAAAGAAAATCTGACAGATATACATGATGGAGTATGACTCAGCAGTAAAAACAATGACATTATAGCTGGGTCTTGAGGTAGATCAATTCCCAATTTTCTAGGGAAGTACCATATTGAATTCCATAGTGGTTATACAAGTTTGCACTCCCACCAGCAATGGTGGAGTGTTCCCTTTGCTCTATATCCATTCCAGCATGAACTGAAACTGTCACTTCTGTTTTTTATGTTAGCCATTCTGACACATGTAAGATGGAATCACAGAGTTGTTTTGATTTCCATTTTCCTGATGGCTAAAGATGTTGAACATTTCAAGTGTTTTTCAGCACTTTGAGACTCTTGTGTTGAGAATACTCTGTTTAGAGCTGTAGCCCATCCTTTCATTGAATTATTAGGGTTTTTTTATGCCTAGTTTCTTGTGTTCTTTATTTATTTTGGATTTAAGATTTATGGGACTGGAATTGCTAAAAAAAAATTTCCCATTCTGTAGTCAGCTGTTTTGTCCTATTGATCTTGTCCTTTGTCTTACAGAAGCCTGTAAGGTTCTGAGGTCCCTTTTCTTAATTATTGGTCATAGTGCCTTCACTATTGGTGTTCTGTTCAAAAAGTTGTCTCTGTGCCAATGCATTCAAGGTTATTCCCCACTTTCTCTTCTATTGGGTTAAGTGTGTTTGGTTTTATGTTGAGGTCTTTTGTCAATTTGGAGTTCAATTTTGTTCAGAGTGATAAATATGGAACTATTTGTATTGTTCTACACTCAGATATCCAATTTGACCTGTACCATTTGTTGAAGATGATTTCTTTATTCTAGTGTGCATTTCTTTCTTTATCAAAAATCAGAAGTACACGGGTGTGTGGATTTATTTCTAGGTCTTCAATTAATATTGATTGATGGACACTTCTATGTTTATGCCAAAATCATTCAGGTTTTTTTTTATTACTGCACCTCTGTAGTACAATTTGAAATCAGGGATGGTGATACCCCAGTATTGTTTTTTTATTGTTCAGGTTTGATTTAGCTACTCTGGGCATTTTTGTTTTTCAATATGAAGTTGTTGTTCTACCAAGGACTGTAAAAAATTGTGTTGGAGTTTTCATGGGGATTAGATTGCATCTGTATATCTCTTTTGGTAGGATGGCCAATTTATTTAAGTTAGTCCTACTGGTCCATGAGCATGGGAGGCTATTCATCTTCTGATATCTTCCTCAATTTCTGTCTCCAAAGGCTTGAAGTTTTCATCATTCATTCTTTCACTTACTTGGTTTAATTTACTCTGAAATTTATATTACTTGTGGCTATTATAAACAATGTTATTTCCCTGATTTCTTTCTCAGTCCCTTTGTTAATTTGTTTTTATGTGGGCTACTGATTTTTTTTTAGTTAAGTTATATTCAGCCACTTCACTGAAGATGTTCATCAGCAGTGGGTGTTGCCTGTTGAATTTTTTAGGGTCACTTGTATATACTATCATATCATCTACAAATAATGATGCATTGACTTCTCCCTGTCCAATTTTTATTCTCTCAATCGCCTTCAGTTGTCTTAGTGCTCCCGATAAAACTTCAACTACTGTTATATTGAATAGAAATGGAAAAGTATGGTAGAATTGTCTTGTTCCTCATTTTAGTGGAATTCATTTGAGTTTCTCTCTATTTAATTTGATGTTTACAACTTGCCATAAATCACCATTCTTATGTTTAGAATGTATCCCTGATCTTTCCAAGACTTTCATTATGAAAGGGTGTTGGATTTTGGCAAAGACTTCTTCAGCATCTAATGAGAGGGTCATATGTTTTTTTTTTTCAGTTTGTTTATATGGTGGATTACATTAACTGATTTTTGTATATTGAACCATTCCTGCATCTCTAGGATGAAGCCTACTTGATCATGGCAGATGATCTTTTTCATGTGTTCTTGGCTTCAGCTTGGTCCTTTGCATCAATGTTCATGACAGAAATTGGTCTGTGATTCTTTCATTGTTGAATCCTTTTGTGGATTTGGTAGCAGGGTGACTGTGGCCTCATAAAATAAATTTGGAAATTTTCCTTCTTTTTCTGTTTTGTGGAATAATTTGAGAAGTGCTGCTATTAGCTTTTCTTTGTAAGGCTGGTATAATCTCATGGTAAAACCATCTGGATCTGTTTATTTTTCAGGGGGTGGCTTTTTTTTTTGGTTTTTTGATAGGGTTTCTCTGTGACACAGTCTTGGATATCCTGGAAATCACACTGTAGACCAGGCTGGCCTCAAAGTCACAGAGATCCACCTTCCTCTGCCTACTGAGTGCTGGGATTAAAAGTGTGAACCATCACTACCCTGCTGTGGAAGAAGATTTTAATACTGCTACTATTTCCTTAAGGGTTATATGTCTGTTTAAATTGTTAATTTGATCTTTATTTAACTTTGATAAGTGGTACCTAAGGCAACTGTCAAGAAAATTATCCCTTTTTTTCAGATTTTTCTAATTTTTGTAGAGCACATGCTCTTAAAGTATGTCTTCTTGACTGTTAGGATTTTCTCAGTGTCTGTTGTAATATCCCACTTTTTGTTTCTGATTTTGTTAATTTGGATATTCTTTCTCTGTTTTTTGGTTTGTAAAAGTGTTTGTCTACCTTGTTGATTTTATCAAAGAACCTACCGTTTCTCCATGATTCTTTGTATTATTCTCTTTCTCTCCATTTTATTGATTATAGTGTGAAGTTTGATTATTACTTGCCATGTACTCCTCTTGGGTGTAACCACTTCTTTTTGTCCTAGAGATTTCAGGTGTGCTGTTGGGTTGTTAGTATGAGACATCTACATATTTTGTGTAGGCATTTTGTTGTTTGAATCTTAGATGGTCTTTTAATAAAAAACACAAAGCCAAATACTAGGATCAAAGCTGAACGATCAGAGAAGCAGAGCAAGCTACAGCCAACCTCACCTGCTAACTCCTCAGCAGATCGTGTTTCTTCTGACTGAAAGCCTATGAGTCCTCACCCAAAAGGATCTCAGCTGAACTGCGTTAGTTCCTGTTTCCTCACAACTTGTATACCTTCCTTTGCCTGGCCATCACTTCCTGGGATTAAAGGAACGTGTGCTTTCCAGTACTGGGATTAAAGGTGCGTGCCACCACTGCCAGACTATGGTTCCAATGTGCCCTTGAACTTAAAGAGATTCAGATGAATCTCTGCCTCCCCGAGTGATGGGATTAAGGGTGTGTGTCACCACTGTCTGGTTTCTATGTCTAATCTAGTAGCTGGTTCTGTCCTCTGATCCTAAGACAAACTTTATTAGGGTACACAATATATCACTACAGCACTTAGTGTTACAAACTTTCCTATTTTCATAGCTTTCATTTTGTCCCATAAGTTTGTATATATTTTGTACTCATTTCATTCTAGAAAGTGTTTAATTTTTTTATTTGTCTTTATATATATATTTATTATTATTTTATAATTTAATTTAATTTTACATATCAGCCACGGATTCCCCTGTCCTCACCCCTCCCACACTCCCCCCCATCCCCCTAAGCCCACCCCCCATTCCAATATATCCTCCAGGGCAAAGACTCCCCTGGGGATTCAGCTCAACCTGGTAGATTCAGTCCAGGCAGGTCCAGTCCCCTCCTTCCAGGCTGAGCAAAGTCTCCCTGCATAAGCCCCAGGTTCCAAACAGCCAGCTCATGCACTAAGGACAGGACCCGGTCCCACTGCCTGGGTGCCTCCCAAACAGTTCAAGCTAATCAACTGTCTCACTTATCCAGAGGGCCTAATACAGTTGGGGGTTCCTCAGCTATTGGTTCATAGTTTATGTGTTTCCATTAGTTTTGCTATTTGTCCCTGTGCTTTTTCCAAGCTTGGTCTCAACAATTTTCACTCATACAATCCCTCTTCTTTCTCACCAATTGGACTCCTGGAGCTCCACCTGGGGCCTGGCCATGGATCTCTGCATCCAGTTCCCTCAGTCATTAGATGAGATTTCTAGAACGACAGTTAGGGTGTTTGGCCATCCTATCACCAGAGTAGGTCAGTTCGGGCTTTCTCTCTACCATTGCCAGTAGTCTATTGTGGAGGTACCTTTGTGGATTCCTGGGGACCTCTCTAGCACTTTGCTTTTTCTATTCCCCTGGGGTCTTCATTTTCATGGTCTCTTATTCCTTGTTCTCCCTCTCTGTTCTTGATCCAGCTGGGATCTCCAGCTTCCCTTAGCTCTCTTTCTCTCGAGACTTGCCCTTAATTACCCCCACTTATGTCCAGGTTCTTCATGTAGATCTCATCTATTTCTCTGTCATAGGGCGATCCCTGTGTCTTTCTTAGGGTCCTGTTTTCTAGGTAGCCTCCCTGGAGTTGTGAGTAGCAGTCTAGTCATCTTTGTTTTACATCTAGTATCCTCCTTTGAGTGAGTACATACCATGTTTGTCTTTCTGAGTCTGGGTTACCTCACTCAGGATGATATTTTCTACATCCATCCATTTGCCTGCAAACCTCATGATGTCCTTGTTTTTCTCTGCTGAGTAGTACTCCATTGTGTATATGTACCACATTTTATTTATCCATTCTTCAATTGAAGGGCATCTAGGTTGTTTCCAGGTTCTGGCTATTACAAACAATGCTGATATGAACATAGCTGAGCAAGTGCCCTTGTGGTATGATTGAGCATTTCTTGGGTATATGCCCAAGAGTGGTATAGCTGGGTCTTGGGGGAGATTGATTTCCAATTTTCTAAGAAAGTGTCATATTGATTTCCAAAGTGGCTGTACAAGCTTGCATTCCCACCAGCAGTGGAGGAGAGTTCCCCTTGCTCCACATCCTCTCCAGCATAAGGTGTCTTCAGTGTTTTCGATCTTAGTCATTCTGACAGGTGTAAGGTAGTATCTCAGAGTCATTTTGATTTGCATTTCCCTTTTCATTATGTAGAGAAATGTTCAGTTTTCATGAGTTTATAAGTGTTCTATTGTTTCTGACATCCAGCTCTAATTCATGATGATCATATAGTATGCAGGGAGTTGTTTCAATTTTCTTGTATCTATTCAGACTTGCTTTTATCTCAGTATGTAGACAATTTGGGAGAAATTTCTATGAGGTGCTGAGAAGTAGATATATTCTTTTGTGTTTGAGTGAAATGTCCTGTAAATATGTGGTAGGTCCATTTGGTTTCTAGTATCTACTAGTTCTAGTATTTCACTGTTTACTTTATGTCTGGATGACTTCTAGGTTGATGACAATGGGGTATTGAGGTTTCCTATTATTAGGAATGATGAATATGTGATTTTTATCTGCAGTAATGTTTCTTTTACAAAAGTGGATGCACTTGTGATTAGGGCATTGATGTTAAGATTTGAAATGTCGTCTTGGTGGATTTTTCTTTGTATATGTATGTTGTGTTCTTCTCCATCTCTTTTGATTAATTTTGGTTTGAAGTTGATTTTAGTAGATATTAAAATGGCCATACCAGCTTACTTCTTAGGTCCCCTTGTATGGTATACCTTATTTCAACCCTTTACCCTGAGGTAATACCTATATTTGGTGTTGGGATGTGTTTCTTATATGCAGCAGAACAATAGATACAGTTTTGGCATTCATTTTGTTAGTCTGTTTCTCTCTGTTGAGGAATTGAGACCATTGACATTGAGAGATATTAAAGACCAATGACTGTTAATTCCTATTATTTTGTTGTTGTTTTTGATGTTGATGGTGCTGGTATTGGTGGTGGTGTGTGTGTGTATGTGTGTGTGTGTGTGTGTGTGTGTGTGTGTGTGTGTGTGCATTTGCATGTGTGTGTTTTGGGCTTCCTTATTTTGTTTTTTTAGTATGAGATTATTTATTTCTTGTGTTTTCATGGGTATAGTAAGCCGCCTTGGGTTGGAGTTTTCTTTCTAGCACATTCCATATGGTGGGATCTGTAGATTTATTTTATCTCTATCATGGAATATCATATTTTCTATGCATGATGATTGAAATTGTTGCTGGGTATAATAATCTGGGCTGGCATCAATCTTTTGGGGTCTGCAAGATATCTGTCCAAATTCTCCTATATTTTAGAGTTCTCATTGAGAAGTCAGCTGTAATACTTTTTTTATTAAGAGATTTTCTTTTCATTTTACATACCAACCACAGATTACTTCTCTCACCCCCAGCCTTCACCCCACCCCACCCCCTATTCCCACCTCATCCAAGGCAAGGTCTCCCATGGCGAGTCAGCAAAGCCTAGTACATTCATTTGTGGCAGGTCCAAGCCCCTCCTCCCTGCACCAAGGCTGTACAAAGTGTCTCGCCATAGGCACTAGGCTCCAAAAAGCCAGCTCATGCACTAGGGACAGGCCCCCATTCCACTGCCTGGGGGCCCCATAAACAGTTCAAACTAAACAACTGTCTCAATTATCCAGAGGGCCTAGTCCAGTACCATTGGGGCTCCTCAGCTATTGGTCCACAGTTCATGTGTTTCCACTAGTTTGGCTAGTTGTCTCTGTACTTTTTCCAATCATGGTCTCGGTATCTCTTGCTCATAGAATCCCTTCTCTCTCTCATCGATTGGACTCCTGGAGCTCTGCCTGGGACCCCCGGCCATGGATCTCTGCATCTGCTTCCATCAGTTATTGGATGAGGGTTCTATGATGACAGTTAAGATATTTAGCCACCCTATCACCAGAGTAGGTCAGCTCAGGCACCCTCTGAATCATTGCCAGTAGTCTATGGTGGAGTCATCTTTGTGGACTCCTGGGGACCTCCTGAGCACTCTGCTTCTCCCTATTCCCATGGTGCATTCATTTATCATGGTATCTCTTTCCTTGTTCTCCCATTCTGTTCCCTTTCCAGCTCAAATCTCCCACTCCCCTAAACTCTCATTCCCCTGTCTCTTGCTCTCCATTACTCTCTCTCACCTCCAGTTTGCTCATGTAGATTTCATCCATTTCTCCATCACGGAGCTATCCATGCATCCTTCCTAGGGTCCTCCTTACTAGCTAGCCTCCCTGTAGCAGTGGGCTGCAGTTTGGTTATCCTTTGCTTTACATCTAGTATCCACTTATGAGTGAGTGCATACCATGTTTGTCCTTCTGAGTCTGAGTTACCTCATGCAGGATGATATTTTCTAGTTTCATCCATTTGCCTGCAAACCTCATGATGTCATTGTTTTTCTCTGCAGAGTAGTACTCCATTGTGTATGTATACCACATTTTCTTTATCCATTCTTCAGTTGAGGGGCATCTAGGTTGTTTCCAGGTTCTTGCTATTTCAAAGAATACTGCTATGAACATAATTGAGCATGTGTCCTTATAGTACAATTGAGTATTCCCTAGGTATATGCCCAAGAGTGGTATAGCTGGGTCTTGAGGAAGATTGATTCCCAATTTTCTGAGAAACCACTATACTGATTTCCAGAGTGGCTGTACAAGATTGCATTCCCACCAACAGTGTAGGAGTGTTCCCCTTGCTCCACATCCTCTGCAACATAAGCTGACTTTAGTGTTTTTGATCTTAGCCATTCTGACAGGTGTAAGATGTTATCTCAGAGTCACTTTGATTTGCATTTCCCTGATGACTAAGGATGTTGAGCACATGGTCTTTTGGCCATTTGAGATTCTTCTATTGAGAATTCCCTGTTTACCTCTATAGCCCATTTTTTAATTGGACTGTTAGGCATTTGGATGTTTAGTTTCTTGAGTTCTTTATATATTCTGGGGATCAGCCCTCAGTCAGATGTGGGGTTGGTGAAGATCTTTTCCCATTCTCTAGGCTCTCGTTTTGTCTTATTGAACATGGCCTTTGCCCTACAAAAGCTTCTCAGTTTCAAGAGGTCCCATTTATTAATTGTTTCTCTCAGTGTCTGTGCTACTGGTGTTATATTTAGGAAGTGATCTCCAGTGCCAATGTGTTCAAGACTACTTCCTACTTTCTCTTCTATCACATTCAGATTTATGTTGAGGTCATTGATCCACTTGGACTTAGGTTTTGTGCACAGTGACAGATATGGATCTATTTGCAGTCTTCTACATATTGACACCCAGTTATGCCAGTACCATTTGTTGAAGATGATTTCTTTTTTCCATGGTACAGTTTTAGCGTCTTTGTTGAAAATCAGATGTTCATAGGTGTGTGGATTAATGTCAGATTCTTTTATTTGAGTCCATTGGTCCACATGTCAGTTTTTATGCTAGTCTCAAGCTGTTTTTATTATTGTAGCTCTATAGTAGAGCTGGAAGTCAGGGATCATGATGCCTCCAGAGGTTGCTTTATTATACAGCATTCTGTAGCATGATTCTTAGAAAGTCTTATTAATAAAAACAAACCTGGAGCCAGGTATTGGGGTAAACACTGGAAGATCAGAGAAGCAGAACAAGTCACAGCCACCTCACCTTGCCAGTTCCTCAGCTGATCCTTTTTCCTCAGACTGGAAGCCTTTCAGTCCTCATCCAGAATGAATCTCAGCTAAATTGTTGCTCAAAAGCCTAAAAGCTTAACCAGGCTATACTGCTCGTCCTCACACCTTAAATACCTTACTGTCTCCTGCCAATACTTCCTGGGATTAAAGAAGTGAGTCACCATGCAGGGCTGTTTCCCATGTGGCCTTGTACTCACAGAGATCCAGGCAGATCTCTGCCTCTGGAATGCTAGGATTAAAGGCATGTACTACCACTGCCTAACCTCTATGTTTAATATTGTGGCTGTTCTGTTCTCTGACCCCAGATAAGTTTATTAGAGTGCACAATATTTGGGGGAACACAATACCACCACAGGATTCTTTTAGCTATTGTAGGTTTTTGGTTTCTCCATATGAAGTTGAGTATTGCTTTTTCCAGATCTGTGAAAAATTGTGTTGGGATTTTGATGGGGATTGCATTGCATCTGTAGATTGCTTTTGTTAAGACTTTGTTTACTATGTTAATCGCACCTACCCATGAGCATGGGAGATCTTTCCATTTTTGATATCTTCTTCAATTTCTTTCCTCAGAGTCTTAAAGTTCTTGTCATACAGGTGCTTCACTTTCTTACTTAGAGTTACCCCTCCAAGGTATTTTATAGTATTTGGGGCTATTGTAAATGGTCATATTTCTTTGATTTCTTTCTCGGCCCATTTATCATTTGTTTATAGGAGGGTTACTGATTTTTCTGAATTAATCTTGTATCCTGCCATATTACTAAAGGTGTTTATCAGCTGTAGGAGTTCCTTGGTTGAAATTTTGGGGTCATTTATGTATACTATCATATCATCTGCAAATAGTGAAAGTTTGAATTCTTCCTTTCCAATTTGTACCCCTTTGATCTCCTTTTGTTGTCTTATTGCTCTAGCTAGAACTTCAAATACTAAATTGAATAAATATGGGGAGAGTGGACAGCCTTGTCTTGTTACTGATTTTAGAGGAATCTCTTTGAGTTTCTCTCCATTTAATTTGATCTTGGCTGTTGGCTTGCTGCAAATTGCCTTTATTATGTTTAGGTATGTTCCTTGTATTCCTGATCTCTCCAAGACCTTTATCATGAAGGGGTGTTGAATTTTGTCAAAGGATTTTTCATCATCTAATGAGATGATCACATGTTTTTTCTTTCACTTTGTTTATATGGTGCATTACATTGACAGATTTTCGTATGTTGAACCAAACTTGCATCTCTGGAATGAAGCCCTCTTGATCATGGTGGATAATTGTTTTGATGTGTGCTTGGAGTCTGTTGGCCAATATTGTATTGAGTATAGTTTGCATTGATGTTCATGAGGGAGATTGGTCTGTAATTCTCTTTCTCTGTTGCATCTTTGTGTGGCTTGGAGATCAGAGTAACTGTAGCCTTCTAAAAGGAGTTTGGTAATTTTCCCTCTGTTTCTGTTGTGTGAAATGATTTGAAGAGTATTGGTATTAGCTCTTCTTTGAAAATCTGGTAGAATTCTGCCCTGAAACCATCTGATCCTGGGCTTTTTTTGGTTGGAAGACTTAATGACTGTTTCTATTTTTTAGGGGTTATTGGTCTATTTAAATAGTTTATCTGGTCTTGATTTAACTTTGGTATATGGTATCTATCCAAAAAATGTCCATCTCTTTTAGGTTTTCCTGTTCTGTGGAGTACAGGTTTTTGAAGTACGACATGATAATTCTCTGGATTTCCTCATTGTCTGTTGTTATGTCTCCCTTCTCATTTCTGATTTTGCTAATTTGGATGCTCTATCTCTACCTTTTGGTTAGTCTAGATAAGGGCTTGTCTATCTTGCTATTTTGTCTAAGTACCAACTCTTTGGTTCATTGATTCTTTGTATTGTTCTCTTTGTTTCTATTTTATTGATTTCAATCCTCAATTTGATTATTTCCTGGCATCTATTCTTCCTGGGTGACTTTGCTTCTTCTTTTTCTAGGGCTTTCAGGTGTGCTGTTAAGTCACTAGTGTGAGATTTCTCCAACTTGTTTATGTGGGCATTTAGTGCTATGAATTTTTCTCTCAGCACTGCTTTCAAAGTGTCCCATAAGTTTGGGTATGTAGTACATTCATTTTCATTGATCTCTAGGAAGCCTTTAATTTCTTTTTTATTTATTCCTTGACCCACTGGTGATTCAGTTGAGCATTATTCAGTTTCCATGAGATTGTAGGCTTTCTATAATTTTTGTTGTTGTTGAAATCTAACTTTAAACCATGGTGGTCTGATAGAATACAGGAGATTATTCCAATATTTTTGTATCTGTTGAGATTTGCTTTGTGACCAAGTATGTGGTCACTTTTAAAAAGGTTCCATGGGGTGCTGAGAAGGCATATTCTTTTGTGTTAGGGTGGAATGTTCTGTAGATATCAATTAAGTCCATTTGAGTCATAACACCAGTTAAGTCCTTTATTTCTCTGTTAAGTTTCAATCTGGCAGATTTGTCCAATGGTGACAGTGGAGTGTTAAAGTCTCCCACTATTAATGTGTGCTGTTTGATGTGTGATTTAAGGTTTAGTAATGTTTCTTTTGCAAATGTGTGTGCTTTTGTATTTGAGGCATAAATGTTCAGAATTGAAACTTTATCTTGGTGGATCTTTCCTGTGATGAGTATGTAATGTCCATCTCAATCTCTTTTGATTGATTTTAGTTTGAAGTCTATTTTGTTAGATATTAGGATAGCTACACCAGCTTGCCTCTTAAATCCATTTGTTTGGAAAGACTTTTCCCAGGTTTTTACTCTGAGGTAGTGTCTATCTTTGAAGTTGAGGTTTGTTTCTAGTATGCAGTAGCAAGATGGGTCCTGCTTTCATATCCATTCTGTTAGCCTGTGTCTTTTTATAGGTGAATTAAGTCCATTGATATTAAGGGATATTAATGATCAGTGATTGTTCATTCCTGTTATCTTTTGGTGGTAGTATGTGTGTACTTCTCTTCTTTGGGATTTACTGCTGTGGGGTTATCTGTTGCCTGTGTTTTCATGGGTGTATCTGACTTCCTTAGGTTGGAATTTTCCTTTTAGTGCTCTCTGTAGGGCTGGATTTGTGGATAGTTACTGTTTAAATCTGGTTTTGTCTTGGAAGTCTTATTCACTCCGTCTATGGTGATTGAAAGTTTTGCTGGGTATATTAGTCTAGGCTGGCATCCATGGTCTCTTAGTGTCTACATCACATCTGTCCAGGTCCTTCTGGCTTTCAAAGTCTCCATCGATTAAGTCAGGTGTTATTCTGATGGGTCTGCCTTTGTAAGTCTCTTGGCCTTTTTTCTTTACTGTTTTTAATATTCTTTCATTATTCTATATGTTTAGTTGTTCAATTATTACATGGAAAGGAATCTTTGGGGGAGGGGTCTAGTCTGTTTGGTGTTCTTATAGGCTTCTTGTATCTTTATAGATATGTCCTTCCTTAAGTAGGGAAAGTTTCCTTCTATGATCTTGTTGAATATATTTTCTGTGCCTTTGAGTTGGTATTCTTCTCCTTCTTCTATCCCTATTATTCTTAGGCTTGGCCTTTTCATGGTGTCCCAGATTTCCTGGACATTTTGTGTTATGACTTTTTTGTTGGTGGTATCTTCTTTGATTGATGAATCCATTTTCTCTATTGTATCCTCTATACCAGAGATTTTCTCTTCCAGCTCTTGTATTCTGTTGGTTATACTTGCATCTGTGTTTCCTGTTCATTGACTCAGATTTTCTATTTCCAGCATTCCCTCTGTTTGTGTCTTCTTCATTGTTTCTATTTCACTTTTCAGGTCTTGAACTGTTTCCCTCACATGTTTAATTGCTTTTTCATGGTTTTCTTGGCTTTCTTTAAGGGATTTATTGATTTCTTCCAATTTTTTATTTATCTTTTCCTCAATTTCTTTATTGATTTCTTCCAATTTTTTGCTTGTCTTTTTCTCAATTTCTTTAAGGGAATATTTCATTATTTCTTGAAAGGCCTCTAGCACCTTCATGAAGCTATTTTTAAGGTTGCTTTCTTCTGCTTCTTCTACATTATGATGTTCAAGTCTTGCTGTTGGGTGAGGGCCAGGTTCTGGTAATGCCATATTGCTCTTTATGTTGTTGTATGTATTTTTTGCATTGACATCTGCCCATCTCCTCATCTAATAGGTTCAAGAGTTGCCTGCTTATGAGCAAGTTGCTATGGGTCCACTCTGTGCTTCTTGTGTCTGTGTCTCAGGGGGCCCCTCTGGGTCCAATCTTAGCTCTTGGTCTAATTGGAGCTGGCAGAATCTGTATCTCAGGGAGCTGCTCTTGGCCCAATCCAAGCTAGCTGATTCTGTGACTCACAGCGCTGCTCTTGGTCTTATCATGGCTCTTGGTCAAGTCAGAGCTGACAGATTCTGTGTCTCAGAAAGGCACTCTTGGTCCAATGAGGTCTGGTGGATTCCTGTCTCTGGAAATTAGTCTTGGTCCAATGAGAGCTCTTGGTCCATTGAGAGCTGGTAGTTTTGTTTCCTTGTCTCAGGAAGTTACTGGGTCACAGCTGGATGGGTATTGGGGCACGGTATAGAACTTTTAGATTGCAGGGTCCTAACAGGGGCTTTTGGAAGAGGCTTCCTGCAGGAGTTTTTCCTGCTGGCCAGTAACTGAGGCAGAATTGGATGGGGATTCCTGGGGATTGGCTGTGTCCCAGGGCCTGGGTCCCTAGCAGGACACTCTGGGTGGGAGAAGAGTCCATCAGTTGTAATTCTAATAGGTGTCCCTTCAAAATTTTAATAATCTTTCTTTGTGCTGTATGTTTAGTATTTTGATTATTATGTCAAAGGGGACTTTCTTTTCTGATCCAATCTAATTGGTGTTCTCTAAGCTCCCTTACCTGTGTAGGCTTCACTTTCCTTAGGTTAGCAAAAATAGATTTTCTCTGCCTTTCAGCTAAGATTCTTCTCCTTCCCCTACTCTTATATTACTTAGGTTTGGCCTTTTTATAGTGTCCCAAATTTCCTAGATGTTTTTGTCAGGAAATTTTCAGATGTAACGTGTTTTTTTTTTTTTTGTATTTATTTATGTAGATACTAATGTATCTATTTCTTGTATTGTATCTTCAATGCCTAAGGTTCTCTCTTTTATCTCTTATATTCTGTTGGTGAAGCACATTTTCATTCCAAAATTTTTCATATGCAGCATTCCCTCAGTGTGGGTTTACTTTATTGCTTCTATTTCCATTTTCAGGTCTGGAACAATTTTTTGCTTCCTTCAACTGTTTGCTTTTTCTTGGCTTTCTTTAAAGAATTTATGGATTCCTCCAATTGTTTGTTTGTGTTTTTCTTGAATTTTTTTTTTTTTTTTTTTTTTGGTTTTTCGAGACAAGGTTTCTCTGTGTAGCTTTGCGCCTTTCCTGGGACTCACTTGGTAGCCCAGGCTGGCCTCGAACTCACAGAGATCCGCCTGGCTCTGCCTCCCGAGTGCTGGGATTAAAGGCGTGCGCCACCACCGCCCGGCGTTTTTCTTGAATTTTTAAAGAGATTTACTCAGCCTGGTTGTGGCGAACACGCCTTTAATCCCTGCACTTGGGAGGCAGAGCCAGGCAGATCTCTGTGAGTTCAAGGCCAACCTGTTCTACAGAGTGAGATCCAGGACAGGCACCAAAATAACACAGAAAAACCCTGTCTCAAAACCCACCCCCCAAAAAAGAGATTTATTCATTTCCTCTTTAACGACCTCTATCATCTTCATATAGTTGATTTTTCTTTTTCTTGTACTTCAACTATGTTGACATATTTAGGGCCTGCTGAGTCATAATAACTGGGTTCTGGTGGAAACATACTTCTCTGGCTATTATTGATTGTATTCTTATGCTAGTATCTATGTATCTGGGGTTGGAGTGATTATAGTTACAGGTGTTGATTTCTATGTTTGTCTTATTTGAGTTGGTGTTTTCTTTACTGGTTTCTGTTTCTTCTTTGGATCTTAAGAGGGTGTGTTGGGTGTGTGATGTCTGTTTTATTTGCCTGCTCATCTGTGAGTTTGTGGGGAGTACTTCCTGGTGTTGGAGGCTAGGAATGAGTAGTCAGAGTGGGGATGGTCTCTGAGATCCACAGCAGGCATGAGTAGGGGGGAACAGGGGCTTGGGGGGGGGATGAAACTGAGGATTCAGTCTAGGGGAAGAGAAAAAGAGAAAAATTTCCACAGGCAATTTATCTGGTTTTCTGGAAGGCATGACCAGCAGTTGGGCAGTGGTTGTGAAATGCCTATGCTGTGGTGGAAGAAGTTGAGGGGACAATGATAATGGAATCCCCAGAGGGGTGGACAGAGGTGAGGGAAGGCTGCAGATGGTATTGTGTTGCAGCAGTAGGGAAGATCCTGTAGGTTTGGTCTGAGGGAATGGAGAGAGTGGAGAAGCTCTATGCACAGCCTACTTGGCCATACACACACGTTTGCAAAGAGGCCTTATGTTCTCTCTCTCCTCCATTGTGTTTCCTCACTTTTACATATATAAATACATTGTTATGTAATTATCACATTTTAAGGAGTCACAGCTGTAACTGTAGCATTATGTTTTAATTCCAAACCAAATTCATGATAGGAAAACAGTATTTTTGTTTTGTTTTGTTTTGTTTTGTTTTGTTTTGTTTTGTTTTGTTTTCAGAGCTGAGGACCGAACCCAGGGCCTTGTGCTTGCTAGGCAAGCACTCTTCCACTGAGATAAATCCCCAACCCCCAAAACAGTATTTTTTTTTACACAAGATTATCAGCCTTGTCTTATAGAACTTATTTACTAAATGCATTGTTTTCATACAGGATAGCTCACATAAATACATAATGCAACCAAAAAGTCTTCTTCCTTCCTTCTCACTTAGTTCTTTATTTACCATAATATTTATCTTTCATCATAGCTTGATGAAATTGATATATCCTAAGTATAATAAAATATTACTTGAAATTTTGTATTTTAATATTTTTACTATAGACATATGTATGTATGAATTTTACTAAGTACTAAAAGTCAAAACATTTTCTTGGAGATAATTCTAAAATGTTACATTATGACACTTGTTTTAAACATTTTGAAATTTATATTTAATGTTCAAAATCACATGAAGACTCACTTTTACTAAAATTTATCAGGCTATGTTTTCTGATAATTATTAAAGCTTTTTTTCTTTTAAGAATCACAAATAAACATAAGGACATACACACAAACAAATATGTACTATTCAAATATGTATTCATTTTAAGAATGGAAAAACTATAAAATGTGCATTTCCAATTTTCTAGAACATTTCTCATATAGATAAAGCCATCCTGGTTTCCTTGTTCATATCTTCCCTTCTGTGTATTAGCAGTGAAAAATGTTCTAACCCATAATTGTACCTTGATTCTGAGCATTTCCCTCCATAATTGCCTGTGACCTATTGGAATTTCTCTTTCAATGAATTGCTGCCCTGTGGGATTTCCTGCTTTTCTCTGCAAATGGTGAAAGTAATTCTTGAATGTTCTCTGAATTTTTTATGGAAGACTATTTGTCCTGAATTCATTTCCTTGAGACCCACATTTATGTTGTCTGCCCTGTTGTAGCCACCGAACTTTGTTCATCTCCAACTTGTCTTTTTAATTGGCACTTGGATCTTGTCTTTTTTAAATTTTATTTTATTTTATTAACATTTTTCATTCATTTTACATACCGACCGCAGTTTCCCCTTCCTCCTCTCCTCCCGTTCCTTCTCGCCCAACTCCCATCTACCCCACTCCCCATCCACTCCTCCTCTCAAATCTTGTCTTCTAGCTCCTAGTTTTCTAAGAGTATTTCACAGAGAAGAAGCAATTTTCTGAGATATTTTCCATTACACCCAAAATCACAAACACAAGCAACCCATCAGAAATATTGCAGCCTCCCTGATATAAGCATGTTTGGCAGGTCTCCCTGAGGTGAATGCTGACACTTGCATTGTCAGCACTGTGGGGATTTTTTGTTAACTATTCATCTCAAACTGTAAGTTACAGGAACGTATATGTACAACCCATAACTGTATTTACATCCAGTAACAACTCAAACTTTTGTGGATTGATTTTTTCTGACATGAATAACAAAATATAAAATTATGCAATGTTATTTTTGCATTTTTGAAATCAAATAACTAAACAATGATATCTCTTCTGATTTACATTGGAAATTATATGATGCTGGGAAACATTTCAAAAACCATATAAACATTTTGAGATTTCTAACCTTTCCTACTGATGTGTCTATGAATTCTGCTACCATTATCAGCCTACTGAGTATATTATATATGATCAATTATGCAAACTGTCAAAGGAGAAAATAAATGTTATGATTACAAGGCCAAGACTCTCCTGGGTAACTATACACCCAAACATGCCCAATCTCTATCCTTTTTACATGTGTTTAAAGGAGAATTAATCTCCTTCTCGGTGCCTGTGTCCTGCATAAAGAAAATAATATTGTTTCTCTATGAAACTGTAAATATCTCTTAGTATAATATATTTTGTTATCAAATCAAGGAATAATTTGTAAAATACAACATTGTAAATAATATTTTAGTGAGCTGTTAGTGAGTTTCAAATAACATATTACAATCATACTAATCTCCAAATCTCTCCAACTATTCAAAATTTTCCCCCCTTACCCCACACCCTATTTCATGTCCTCTTTTATTTTTAAACAGACTATATTAAAGCAGATGTCCTAGGCCTCTGGCTCTTAACAATGTTCTGTTCCCGTTCCAAAATGTTCTTTGAACCTTAGGTGTAGGGCTTATGTAGTGAATGCATTAATATGAAGCAGATACCCCATGGTTAGTTAATCTCTGCATTTGTACCCAATTGTGTCATCCTGTAATGATCTATGTAGGCTGCATAGAGTAGCTTCTTTAATACAAGGTGAGAATAATACTCACATGTGGATTTAATTATAAGTACTTGAAATGCAGTTACAGGTTATACTGGTTTAGAAAAGTGGCAGAAGTGGATTCTCCTTTAGACTTAATAGCCTCACTAGTCACAGGTAGCTGGCTAAATACATAGTATCAAGCATGGATGGATTTCTTCCTATCGAACAGGTTTTAATCAATTAGGCATCTGTAGGTTATCCCAGGTCATAAGTGGCATAATTCCACCTATCAGAATATCTCATCATGTTTCTTTTGTAGTGATTCATTTGCCTTACAACTGGGTAAGACTCCTGCTTGCTTTTCTCCATAGAAAGATTGCATGGCTCTTTCTGTAACTATGAGAGCTATTCCTCTGAGAAGAGGTTCAATGTCAAATAGAGATTGATTCATCCACATTCTGATTCTGAAGTGTGTGGTGTCTTTAGCAACTGGGCCTTATGTTCTTTTTCTGGAAGCCACTAAGGGCAGTGGTAGTAGCCTCTATTTTAAGGGTGGTGTCTCTTGAGTTCCCCTAACCAACAACTAAAACGGAGGTTTCCAATGCCTCTCACTGGTTTGTTTAGTTTCTTAAAGCATTTTTTTCTGAATTGCAAACTTTGACATTAAGATAAAGGATGTCTCAGAAAGCAAAAGGCTTCAGATGCAAATGCAACTACCTGAGTTCAGATTCTGAGAAACTACATGAGTGTACGTCTGTAATCCAGTAAGCATGTGTTGTAATGGGGAAAAACACACAAGAAGCCCTGGAAGTATTTAAGGGAGACTTAAATGGCATACAGAGGGGGAACTCTAAAGAGAGCCTATTAAAAGAACTTGGAAAGCTGTGACTGATCCTTGACATTGTGCTTTGTCTTGCACACATAACATTTAAAATTCTTGTACTTTCACAGACAGAGAGACATATAAGCATATAAGTGAAACATAAACATTATAAAATCAAGCAAAAATGATATTTTCAAAGAAATAACTGTTTCTCTAGAGGGTTTGCATTAACATCATACCTATGGAGTGCTGTGGGATGTTCTGTATGGCAAATGTGTTGCTAATTAGTTAACAAATAAAACACTGATTGGCCATTGGCTAGGCAGGAAGTGTAGGCGGGACAAGGAGGAGAATAAAGCTGGGAAGTGGAAGGCTGAGTCAGAGAGACACTGCCAGCCGCCACGGTGACAAACAGCATGTGAAGATGCCAGTAAGCCATGAGCCATGTGGCAAGGTATAGATTAATAGAAATGGATTAATTTAAGCTGTAAGAACAGTTAGCAAGAAGCTTTTCATGGCCATACAGTTTGTAACCAATATAAGTCTCTGTGTTTACTTGATCGGGTCTGAGTGGCTGTGGGACTAGCAGGTGAGAGAGATTTGTCCTGACTGTGGGCCAGGCAGGAAAACTCAATCTACAGTGGATCAGGATATTTTCTTAGGAAATTGGTTGCCTTAATCAAAGTTTATGAGCTTATAATTATAGAACCTAAAAGATCAAAGTCAATGAACCAGGAGTGTGTTATTTTGTGAGTATCTTTGTTCATGTCACAGAGAATTGGTAATATATCTAACATAGAAGAGATATAAACAGAGCTCTCTTGCAACTGTCAAAATTGAGGCATAATTACAAGATCTTATTTCATATTAAAAATATATTATGCTCAAAAGAATTCCAGTCACTTGAAGAAATATATTAAGTATGGATCTTAGGGAAACACTAACATTTGAACTAGAAAATATATTGAACTAAATCTATAGATGTGTGTAGTCTGTACCCTCTTGTGTATTTTCATGTTATCTATGCAGGTATAATTTTAGGAACTATGAATTTCTTCTGGCTCTAGTTTTTGCTGTTGAGGAAATCAACAGGAACCCATACCTTCTATCAAACATATCCCTGGGGTTTGATTTCTATAATCTCCCATACAATGAACTACAGATTCTTATGAATGCTGCAATTTGGCTCACAGGAATGAGCAATCCCCTCTCTAATTACAATTGTGGAAAGGAGAACAAGGCAGCTGCTGTGATAACAGGAACATCATGGAAAACATCTGCCCACATAGGGACACTCCTGCAACTCTACAAATTCCCACAGGTGAGTTATGGTGTGGAAAAAGAAAGCTAGATCTCTGTTGATGACATTTCACATGTCTTTGAAGAAAAAAGGACACATAGACTATGTATCTAAAAATGCACGGGTTCAGACACTGATGATAGACCCACATTTATAATGCTTAGAACAGAAAGGAAGAAGACAATGGACCAGACAAGATGTGTTATTAAAACTGGAAGATGTGGCAGTAATTTTCTGAAAAACTCAGTCCCAGGGATTTGTCTTTAAAATAAGAATGAATATAACTTCAAACTGACCACTAGTTGCTTTTTATTGAGATTATGTATCATGCCAGTGTTCTTTCTCTTGTTTCCTATTCTATTTTCTCTTCAGCTTACTTTTGGGCCTTTTGATAAAATGTTGAGCAACCAAGGTCAGTTTTCTTCTGTCTACCAGATGGCCCCCAAAGACACATTTCTGTCACTTGCCATTGTCTCTTTGATGCTGCATTTCCACTGGACCTGGGTTGGTCTACTACTCCCAGATGACCACAGAGGGATACAGATGCTATCAGATTTAAGAGAAAAGATGGAGAGTAGTAGAATATGCACAGCTTTTGTAGAAATGATCCCCAGCACCTGGACTTTATTTTCCAACAAATTTTGGAAAAATCTGGGAGTGATTCAGGAATCATTTGCCAATGTCATCATTATTTATGGTGACATTGATTCTCTACAAGGTTTAATGCGAAATCTAGGGCAACAGTTTTTGACACAGAAAGTCTGGGTTTTAAACTCTCAATGGGATGTTACCAACCATGCTGATTATTTCATGATAGACTCTTTCCATGGGAGTCTCATTTTTGAACACCACCATGAGGAGATGTTTGAGTTTACCAATTTTATTAAAACAGTTAATCCATATAAATACCCAGAAGACAACTACCTTCCTAAATTGTGGTTTTTGTTCTTCAAATGCCCATTTTCTGAGCTTGATTGTCAACTTGTAGAGACCTGCCAACCCAACGCTTCATTGGAATTCTTGCCTAGGCACATTTTTAACATGGCCATGAGTGAAGAGAGTTACAATATATACAATGCCGTGTATGCTGTGGCCCACAGTCTCCATGAGATAAGTCTTCAGCAAGTACAATTACAGCCAAATGAAAATGGGAACACAATTGAGTTTTTCCCATGGCAGGTAATATACATTCCATTATGCTGGAACATCAGCTATGTTACAGTTTGAACATTCACTAAGGTACCAATTTAGCTATTGTAGCTTTCAATATATCATGTTAAAAAGCACAGGAGAATATATAGATTTTCATATTCTCAGAGATTAATGCAGATCCATTGCTGAGGAATGGGGTGCAATTGGCAAGGAGGAATTTTGATTAGTCAATATCTAGTTTATATCACAAATAATTTCACAATCTTCTCACAAAATTCAGAATTCTTCTACATGTTTCTTCAAAATGTAATCATGGAAGTGGATCCTTAAGATAAATAATAACACAGCTCATTATAACATTATATTAACACATAAATGAAGCTTTTAAACACCCTTTAGTCATCAGTACTCTCTCACTTTTCATACTGAAATTCTGAATATACTCCAAAAGTAAACGTGTTTGGCTAGTTTTTCAAGTTGAAGTTTGTCTTATTCAACAGTCACTGATTCCTTACTTGAGCTTGGTCAAAGTTTATTTCTTGAAGGTATCTGCCCATTCAAAAGCAGAATGGAATCCCACTCACCGAGGCTACCATTGACTCATTGATAAATATATTAATGTTATGTTTTACATCAGAGATTAAAAATAATGAAAGAAACACTATAAAAGTTTTTATCTATGTCTAGCATGCACTTTAACACAGTTCATTCCTTTCAGCTTCACCACTTCCTGAGGAAGATTAATGTGGAACACAACATGGGTTTAGATTGGAATCAGAATTATGATGCAGAGTATGACATTCTCAACTTTTGGAATTTTCCAAAGGGTCTTAGACTAAAGGTGAAAGTAGGAACCTTTATCCCAACTACTCCCCAACATCAACAGTTGTCTTTACATGAGCAAATGATAAAATGGCCAGAAACATTTTCAGAGGTGGGCTACCTATTAGTTCAATGCTTTCAATTTACTGTGAAAACAAATATATTTCCCATTGTCATAATTTTTTATTTCTCACTCAAAGCCTATCACTATGAAATTACCTGTAAGAAATAAAAAGCTACTACCAATAGGTTTGTTTTCTCATGCCTTAATTCTGATGAATGGAAGTATTTCACTTTAATTATTTTTGTTAATGTTTGTGTATGAGTTAGTTTATGTCAACAGGACAAAAACGTGGGACATCTGTTAAGAGGGAATCTCAAGGCCTAAAATGTTGCCCGGTCCAATGTCTTAGAGAAAGTATGTGTTTAGTGATTTTCATTCTGGAAAAGTATAATAGTGGCAGTTTGTTGCTGTGATCAAATACCATGACCAAACATGACTTGGTAGAGCTTAATTTCAGTTATGGTTCTGGTGGTATGAGAGTGCATTACATACATGAGGCATGACAAGTAGCACCAAGGAAAGAGGAGTAAGTACCTAAGAGTAAATGTCTCCATCCATACACAGGTAGTAGGAAAAGAAAACTAGAATTAGGGTATGGTTTATTAATGTTTTAAAGTCCACTCCAATGACACAATTCCTCCAGCAAATCTGTACCTAATACAGTTTCAATAACTGCTCAAATAATGACAACAATCAGAAAATAAATATTTAAATACCTATGATTCTGAGGGACATTTTTCCCTCCAAACCACCACATAGGGTCTCTGTCACATTTCATTCACTGCCTCTAGACACTGACAGGTTTTTTTTGATTCTGTGCTTAGAAGTTTCATCTTCAAACAGTTATCCTTTTCCATTTAGGCCCCTGGAAAGAGAGAATATCATGGTTTGCATGTATGTGTCATTTACTTGTCTGGCTGGTGCAAAAGAGCAAGTAATTAAAATAACATAAGGAAACACTTCGCTTGGATGACAGTTTGAAGGCACAGTTCATTATCTTTGGAAATGCAAGATTGTAGAAGCATTAGGTGAATAACAGCATCATATTAATAGTCAGTATTTAGGTAGTAATGAATGCTGCTACTCAATCTTTCTACATTTTATTCATTTGGGACAACAGCCAATGACGTGGTAATATTTACTTCCTTAGTGGCTCTTTCACCATAGGCAAATTACTCTATAAAACCCCTCACAGAAATGTGCAAAGGTTTGTTTCCAGAATATTTCAAATGTCCATCAATTTAATAACTAAAACACACAATTGTAGTGAAAGTAATAGTTGCTAAACCTAATAATCAGTAAGTCCAGAGAGAAGTTCAGTTTAGAAGGATCTCTTCCTTTTCTATGTCATGTACCCAATGACCCAACTTCCTTATACTTGTCTCTACCTCATTAAGTTTCCATAACCTCCAACGCTGTGATAATCTCCTGTTCAATCTGTAAACACATGGGCCTTTTTGATGGGCTCAGTTGTGGTTGATATACTGTGTACCCTAATAAACTTATCTAGAGGTCAGAGAACAGAACAGCCACTAGATTAGACATAGAGGCCAGACAGTGGTAGCACATACTCCTTTAATCCTATCACTCAGGAGGCAGAGATCGGTCTGGATCTCTGTGAGTTCAAGGCCACACTGGGAACAGAGCCAGGTATGGTGGTACATACCTTTAATCCCAGTACTTGAGCTCTCATGCCTTTGCTACCAAGTATTTGAGAAGCACACATGCCTTTAATCCCATCACTAGGAAGGAAGTGATATCTGGGCAGAGAAAGGTATACATGCCTTTAATCCCAGGAAGTGATGGCAGGAAGCAGAAAGGTATATAAGGTATGAGAAGCAGGAACTAGAGGCTTTTGTACAGTTCAGCTGAGATCCATTCCAGTGAGGATTCAGAGGCTTTCAGTTTGAGGAAGCAAGATCAGCTGAGGAGCTGGCAAGGTGAGGTTGGCTATGACTTGTTCTGTTTCTCTGATCTTTCAGCATTCACCCCAATACCTGGCTCCAGGTTTTTTTTTTATTAATAATACCATTTAAGATTCGTGTTCCACTCATTCTTTTAAAACCACATTCATTTATAGACATAATTGTAAGTAAATTAGTTGTATAATATTTAAAACTTCTGTATTTCCCAGTTTCCTATAAAATCTTAAGCCTTTCAAAACCTTTCCTTTGTTCTTCCCAGATTCCTCATTCTATGTGCAGTAAGAGCTGTGGGTCTGGATTCAGAAAAGCTGGGCTGGAGGGCAAGGCTGTTTGCTGCTATGATTGCACTCCTTGTCCAGACAATGAGATTTCCAATGAGACAGGTAAATGTGCGTTTACAGAGAATTTTCCTACTTCCTTACAGAAGTCTACAATACCTAAGCAAGTAAAAATCATTGATCATATAGTGGAGACCAGGGACCTCAAACCAGACCAATGACTTTTTGCACTGAACACTAGCAAGTAGAGATGTATGGACAAAGGGGTATATGATGTGACTTGTTGGGTTGCACTGCAGCTTCCATGCAAAGATTTTAATGTTTTCCCTTTCTTTTTCATTTTTTCTCTTGCATTTTGTTTTATTGGAGAGTTCTAGGGCAAATGGCAGATGCAAAGGGATGGAGAAGGATGAGATCAAGATACAAGACACAGAATAAATTTTTTAAAAAATTAAAAAAGAATTGTAATCATAAAAAGGGAAATATCTGGCAAGAAGTCAAAGACAATTTTTTTCTTATTTTTAGCAAATAAAATGTCACAGTTTATTATAGTCCTCTTGAAACAGCAAATGCTAGGCATTGAATTTTATACATGGTTTAGGATTGTGACCCACTGCATAAGTTGTTTACTGAAGAAACAAATTTCTTCTGCATATAATAATGTGTTTTATTTCACAATGCAATTTAACACATAATTTTAAAGTATCAAACTTGATGCTTTCCACACTATATTTCAATCACATTTAGGACTCACATAAATCTTTGATTTATTTCATCTAATAATTATTCTTCCTAGCTCAATCTTTTATACAAATCAAGAGATTGGAAATTTGTGTTTGATTTTATATACATATGTGCTATCCAATATAGCTAAAAAATTCAAATTTCCTAAATGAGTAGGATTACTACCTTATTATCATGCTCCATTTAACAGTATGTGAAACAATAACTTCAGAACACTCAGAATAGTGTGAAATGAAGATACATACCATGATCCAAGGCCTGGAATGGGCCACAGAATCTCCATTTACAGGAGTATGTCATGAACACATTTTGATGCCTTCTGTGGTAAAAAAAAAAATTGTTAACATCAGTATGTCCACATCTGTCAACACAGTTGATCTATAACATATCAAATCTGAAATTCTTTAAGTGGTGATTTTATTTCTTATAGAATTTTGTACTACATATTTCGATCATATTTCTACCCTAGAAATGCTTCCAGATCTACCCCTACCTTTCTAACTCCCTACTTATCCTCTCACAAAACAAACCAACAAACAAACATCAATTCTAACTTGTGCTGCCCAAACACTCTTGTGTGTGCAACTTGCAGTGGAGCATGATATTACCATCAGAAGTCACATTCTTAAAGAATACGGACTCTTCTTCTTTTAGCAGATATGAAATTCCAGTGTCTCCTCAGATAATTGTGGAACTTTATGACAACCTCATCTTCATGGTGTGTTCTTTTGTGACCTAAAATTACAAAGGTTATGTACATGCTTTCACAACTATATTTATCTGCAAATGTATGGCTGTGTCTTGATACCACTGTTTCTTTTCAGTGTTCCACTGCATCACAGTCTTAAATCTTTGCACTCTCTTCTATAAATTACCACATTTGATATATAATGGACTGTATCCCCAACTGTGTGTGTGTGTATTTATATAAGGAGTGCCACTCACCTACACACAATTCTTCAGGTTTTCTGTTTCATATTCATACTTTACAACAATGTTCATATCAAAAATATGTTAAGCAATGCAAAATTGAAAATATTACTGATTGAATGTTGCACAATAAGCCAATTCTCTCACAAAGGAGAAATGTTACTTCTATGTAAACAATGTTTATATAGTATATCATGAGCCTTTAGTAAGAGATGTAGTTATGTTGCCTAAAACATTCAATACAAAGGAGAAAACCACCAGAAAAGAAACAACTCCAAGAAGGAATGACAGAAATAACAGAATCTGAGAGATTACCCTGATAGTAAACTCTGAAAAGCAGTTTATTAACATGTCAAGACAGCTTAACAAAACATGAAAATATTGAAAAGTTTTTAAAAACAAATTTCATTCTACTAAAAAATAAAATTGAAAATATGTTAATAAAGTTTACCAATGATATAAAATTGAAATCTGGCAATGACTTCAGTTTTCAAGAAATACTAAAAAAAAATCATTGAAATAAAAAATATGACACATAGCTCAATGTGCATTTATTTTTGTTCAAGAAGGATTTCAATTTTTTCAAGAACAGAGTATAAGAAATGTGTCTTTTGAAAACCTAAAACTATTTAATAGTTCTCCTACTGTGACAATATATGCTTTCCACCAAATATAATGACAAAAATTTCACTAGAGTACTTATTTATTTGCCTAGAGGAAAATAGCAAGGTGACTTAAGTAACAGCTTAATGAGCAGGTAATAGAAAAACAATTAAGAGAAGAGGGATCACATCATCATAGATTCACAATCATTGCTTTCTTTCCAGATGTGGATCAGTGTGTGAAGTGTCCAGAAAATCATTTTGCCAACAAGGAGAAGAATCAATGTCTCCAGAAAGTTGTCAGTTTTCTAGCTCATGAAGACCCATTGGGGATCATTTTCACCAGCATAGCCCTGTGCTTCTCTGCACTCACAACTGTGGTTCTTGGAGTCTTTGTAAAGCACAAAGATACTCCCATTGTGAAGGCAAATAACCGGTCTCTCAGTTACACCTTGCTCATCACACTCACTATCTGTTTCCTCTGTCCCTTGCTCTTCATTGGTCATCCCAACACTATTACCTGTATCCTGCAGCAGACCATATTTGGAGTTTCATTCACTGTGGCTCTTGCCACTGTCTTGGCCAAAGCTATTACTGTGATTATTGCCTTCAGGGTCACTTTTCCAGGGAGAGTGATGAGATGGTTAATAGTATCAAGGGCCCCAAACTTCATCATTCCCATATGTTCCCTCATCCAAATTGTTCTCTGTGGAATCTGGCTAGCAACCTCTCCACCCTTCATTGACCAAGATGCTCATGCAGAATATGGACACATCATCATCGTATGCAATAAGGGCTCAGCTATTGCTTTCCATTGTGTCCTGGGATATCTCTGCTTCTTGGCACTTGGGAGTTACATCATGGCCTTCTTGTCCAGAAATCTGCCTGACACTTTCAATGAAGCAAAATTCCTGTCCTTCAGCATGCTGGTGTTCTTCTGTGTTTGGGTCACCTTCCTCCCTGTCTACCACAGCACCAAGGGAAATGTCATGGTGGCTATGGAAGTCTTCTCTATCTTGGCTTCTAGTGCAGCACTTCTTGGCTTCATCTTTGCCCCAAAGTGCTATATTATCTTGTTACGACCAGATAAAAACTCACTTCATTATATGAGGGAAACAAACCATTCCAGAAGAAGTAATACTCTCAAAAACTAGTTTAAAAATATACCTACTTCCTATGTTAAAAAATAAGTAGAAATATTAAATAATATACAATAGCATTCTAATAGTGTATTATAGAATTAAAGTACCAGTTTGATTCTATGGGCAATTATTTCTTCATCCAATTGTATGAGTGTCTTCTTGAAATGGAGCCACTGACTTTTATATATGAAATCCAGGTGGTTTTTTTTCTGTGTACAGGACCTCACTATGCATGTGTATTTGCCTAGACATTTCTATGAAGATCATGATATTTTGAGCTCATAGAGATCTAACTATTTCCTCCTTCACTGTTCTGAGCTTAAGAATGTGTGAACCACATTTGTTCCATGTTTAAAATTTATATCATCCTTTAAAATAGATCATTAATTCTCATGAAGTCATTTTGATTTTCTTGTGAACTCCATGCCTATTCTCTTCTTTGCTTGAATTAGTCACGTTTATTTTTTTATTTATTTAATTTTTTATTGGTTTTTCTTGTGGATTTCATAGAATGCATCTCAATCCCACTCTTTCCCCATTCCTTTATATCTAACCTCTGACCTTGAAACCCCTCAAGATATAACAAAATTAAATTTTGAGAGAAAAGAAAATCTCATGATGGAAGCTGTAGTGTGACACAGTGAATCACACAATATACCCTTTAGTTTGTATGACTTAATTGCAAATTTTAATTGAAATGAGTCATTGGTCTAGTTTGAGGTCTCTGGTTTCTGCTACAGTATTGATTCTGGGCCTTCACTGAGACTCTTTTTGTGTATCCTGTTATTGTCCTGTGCCATGGATTTCCTGCAACTTTAGGTCTGCCTAACTGCCCCCTTTGAGTGCTCCAGCAGACATAGATGGGGTGGATGTTGTGATGGGTCAACTCATAGCTCTTGTTCTGGACCTGGATGTTTGCTGGGTTGTTCAGCCCACCATCTCTCCCTCATCCTCAATACCAGGTTGAGTTCTCCAGCACATCCCCAACAAGTTCACCATATGCAGAAAGCAGCAATGGGTGGGGCTGGTTCTTCTTCTCTAACACCTTCCCTTGGAGCTCAGCCATACCTATACCACTAGGGTCAGTTCTATCATTTTGCCAAGGGGAGGTACAAGGCCTACTCCCCTGAGTGCTGCCATCAGTGAGGTACTTGGCCAGCTTACCAGTTCTCCTTATATCAGGGTCAGCTCTCCTACCTGCCAGAGGTGGTGGGGGAAGGACAGGGGAGGGCATCTGCCTTTCATTCAGGCCACCATATGACAGATGAGGAGCAGGGTCAATTCTCCCTAGTGCTGTAGCCAGTGAGGGGCAGGGCCAACTCAGTGCAGATCTATCCTCTCTGCCTTTGGTGATAACAGAAGCCACTGACATCAACACAGACCATAGCTAAGTCAGGGCCCTGGGTGCAGATATGGCCCTTGGAAGGAGCCCAGGCCCAGAGATCACCAGAGGTGGCAAGCATGCCATCCATCTCAACCCACTCCTCACTGCCTTCACCTCTTTGGATCTGTCTCTTTCCACATGACATGAACCATTTTGTTTCTCTCTCTTCCATACTCCACCCTATATTTGCTCACCTTAATAGACCCTGATGGTGCCAGGTAGGTCAGTGGTGTCTCCATCAGGACCAGGGCAGAGAACCCCAGGCAGGCATGTAGGTCTTTGTCTCCCACACAGTCTTCATGGCACTGGGCAGGCTTCCCTTCTTTACTCTCAGCCTGGGGTGGAAAGGCCTGGACAGGTATCTAATTTTTGAAATTTTAAAGTGGTTTATAATATAATTTTATCTTGTCCTTTAATCAATTAAGGTAAACACTTCAAGAGATGTATTTATAGATATTAATTTCATTATATATTCAGTTTTCAATACACAAGATTTGCACATGAATATCAACTGGTTTATAAAGCCCTCAAGATACTTTACTAAGTTATCATTTTTCATTTGTAGTAATGTACTTGTAGAATCTGAGTGTTCACATCTTCAAAAGTAGCAGGAACACAAGACAGACAATTGAAAATACACAGTGCTGTTAATATCAAATCCCTCCCTAGTGCTTTCTCCAGGAAGGATGCCCTATCCAATCCTCCCTAAACAGCAGGAACAAGTGAGCAACAAGTGTTCAAATTCCTGAGGCAATGGGGGATATTTCACATTCAAATCAACACATCTTCCATGTAACAAACAGTGACCATGCACAGAACAGTTTTCTATATCTGTAACTTATTGAAGTGAATTATTTAAATTCAGAGACTTCTGGCAACTGAAGGCCCACAGGTGAATCAGAAAGGAAGTTGTCTTGTGTGGACTTTACAGTTCTCATATCTCTGTAGTTCTTAAACACTCAAAGAAGGATTTCTCCTAGCCAGAAGGCAAATGTTAAGCCTCTAACTTCTCTTTTTCTTCACTAATTGCAAAATATTAATGTTCCTAATTTTTCATCAAAATTCATGGTGTATTGTTCTAGTTGCACCAAGTGACTGTATATTGAAATTGTAGCCTTGTATTATGTACTATTTAAAGAACCCAGTTGATTTCATTTCTGGAAAACAGTTCCATGTAAATTCCTTGATAAGTGGGCTGTGCTCAGTGTTTCTGTCATTGTTATGGTGATATTTATAGTTTTTCCTAGCATATTTCCTTATCATAATTCCATTTAATTTATAAGTATATTTATAAAGATTGCAAGATTGTAATCATTTCTAGTGCAGATCATGACATTGTGTTTTTCATAATACAGACCCTTGAGAGTACATCCCTGGATTTCTGTCTATTATTGGGCAAGTGTGATTGCATTGGACAACACTGGAATCTGATCATAGATAATCAACTTCACTTTGTTGATAAGAATACAGAGAAGGATGGAGGGGAGTAAGACACACAAATCTCTTTGCAACATTCCCACACATGAGACCTTCATATTCTCTGGGTTCTGCTGTGGGATGGTCTGTATGTCAAGTGTGTTGCTGATTGGTCAATAAATAAGTCACTGATTGGCCAGTGGCCAGGCAGGAAGTATAGGTGGGACAAGGAGGAGAATAAAGCTGGGAAGTGAGTCAGAGACACTGCCGGCCGCCATGATGACAAACAGCATGTGAAGATGCTGGTAAGCCAGGAGCCACATGGCAAGGTATAGATTTATACAAATGGATTAATTTAAGCTGTAAGAACAGTTAGCAAGAAGCCTGCCACGGCCATACAGTTTGTAAGCAATATAAGTCTCTGTGTTTACTTGGTTGGGTCTGAGTGGCTGTGGGACTGGCAGGTGAGAGAGATTTGTCCTGACTGGGCCAGGCAGAAAAACTCTAGCTACAGGGTCCTGTGTTGCTATTGTCCTTCAGGGATCATGAGAATTTTAAGAGCCTCTCCAAACACTGTCTCTTTGGAGACACTGACAAGAATTTCATGATCAGCTTTGGTATTTACCTATCAAATAAAGTTTGTGAAAAATTGTTGACTCCCAAAGCAAGAATGTTGAAATTCTGCTAAATGGAGATATTGCAGTGATTTCTAATGAGTTACTGCTAAAAAAAAAAAGGTAGGTCACAATCTCTCTTAATCTTTCTACATGACTTTTTGAAGTGCATGGCAATTAACCTAGGGACTCCCACAAAGTGATGAATGTTCAAAGAATAAGAACTACAGAGTACTGAACCATAATTGGGACATACATATCAAATATGCCCACTTAGACTTATCAATTTTCTCTAAAGTGTGAGTGGAAAGATTATTAGAGAGAGGCTTTTGATGCCACCAAGGAAACAATGTTTTACAGATAAATGGCCATATGAATATGTGAAATATATCAAGTGACAGCTTAAAGAAGACATTGCAAGCTCAAGCTTGAAGCAATCCCAAAATAGACTGGGACAAGTGGGCGTGAATTTGCACATCTAGCTGAGGAGCTTTAGAATTTGATAGCTGTTGGGAGAGGGAGTGTAAGTCCTCTTTACTGGTGTGACCCCTGGTAGGTGGACACCAGATCAGACCTCTCTACTGGTGCATTTCTGTTCTTGCAATTTTAAATGCTGAAGATTTCTTCATTTATTCTACCTTTTGCTGTGTGGTATATTTCCATTCCATTCAAATTATTTTCCAACAGTTAGCTCATTGGTATATCACATGTCTACCAGGACAAGAAACTTTAACTCACAAAACATGACTATGTTCTTTTCAGAATCCTGCTTCATTGGCTTCATTCTTTGGCTTATTTTAATGAAGATATCTTTACTGTGATTAGCTGTAACCATAAGTACAATATTCTGTTTCCAACTTATTTTAGTGAATTATTGAATCTCAGGGAGATCTGGGGACTGAGGGCAGCAAGATGAACAGAAGGGATCCTTTTTCAGACTCTAGCTCACTGATTCTCTCTTAGCTTCAACCTTTCAACATGGAAGTGTGTTTAGTGGACAGAGGGTGCACCTTAAATTTTTAGATTTTAAGTCTATTCACTAATTTCCAAACACTGAATATTCAAGACACTTCCTGCAAAGACCTGCCTACAAATACTCTACTTCTTCCAAGTAGATTCTATCTCCCAAAATCTCCAGATCCTCCTTAAATGATTCCATCAGTTTGGAACCAGGTATTCAAACTCTGGTTGTGTGGGGGAATTTTATTCAAACCATATCTGTAAAATCCATTGGGCTAAGATGAGTGAAAGTAATAGTGAACACAAATGACCACAGTGAAATAAAGGGATTTGGGGAGGAGAGCAGCATGTTTGTATAGGCAACTTTTTATTGCTATAGTAAAATGCCACAATGAAGCTCACTTATAAACGAAATGTTTCATTTGGGCATAAAGGAGGAAGAAGCATGGTCCAGATAGTAGTCCAAGCGATCACATTAGTATCCACACAGGAAGCAAAGGGTGGGAAATGACAGTGTGATAATGTTATAAATTCTCACAACCTACCCTTAGTAAATACTCACTCCATAGAGGGCGCACTACTGAAATGTTTCACACACTCCATGCAGATCAGAGTCAACTACCAACTAAATGTTAACATGCCTCAGCCCATACAACACATTTATCAGTCAAACAACTAGACTACTTTTCTTCTACACAGGACCATGGACGTCTTATAATACAAAATGCATTTTGTACAACTGTAGAAGTGATATCATAGTTCAAAATCCAACATCTAATATTTCTTCTGAGACTCAAGGCAATTTCTTAACTCTGATTCCCCTATACAAGCAAACCTCATTAATGCTTCCAACACAGACTGGTAGAGAATATGCATTTCAGTTCCCAGAATGAAATGAGCACATGGAAAGGAAATACTACATCAAAACAATACAGAAACTCAGCAGGGATATCACCAAAGATTGTTGTCGTGATATATTGTGTACCTTAAAAAAATTTACCTGAAGATCAAAGAACAGAACAAGCCACTAGGTTAAACATAGAGGTCAGGCAGTGGTGGCACACACCTTTAATCCTAGTGCTAGGGAGGAAGAGATCTGTCTGGATCTTTGTGATTTCAAAGCCATCCTGGACTGTATGAGATTGATTCAGCCTAGGAGAGAAACAGAGCCTTGCAGTGGTGGCACACACTTTTAGTCCAAGTAGTTGAGAAGCACACGTGTCTTTAATTGCTGGGTGGAGAAAGGTATACAAAGTGTGACGAGACAGGAACTGAAAGCTTTTTCAACTGAGGCCTTTTCGGCTGAAGGAGCTGATTCAACTAGAAGCCAATTGGCTGAGGCTCTTTCAGGCTGAAGAGGTGGTAAGTAGTGATGGCTGTAGCTTTCTCTGCTTTTCTGATATTCAGGCAAGGTTTATTAGATGCACAATATATCACCACAGTCCATATTTAGTGTCTGGGACTTTAGGGTGAAAAGACTTAAATCACTACACAACTCCAATATTTGAACACAACACACATATCTGTCTATGGTTAGGTCTACTCTCCATATGTGTCTCTGTTTGCTCAGTATATCAACAATCTGGCATGTTGAACATCTTGTGTTATATACTGCAATACAGCCTCCACTCTCACAGCTAATGGATTCTCATGGCATCCCAGGGAATTTATGATACACACTGCATGTCTTCAATGGCTCTCAAACTTCAATAGGAAGACTCAGTGATCCACTTGCTCTTGGATTTGCCAGGCCTCCAAATATAGTACTACAAGTGAGACAATACCATATCAGACATCCAGTTTGAGATGCACCCTTAACACCACCGACCTCATTGCAACATCTTTGGTATTTTAATGGAATTACATTTTATGAGCAAGCAACATCTTAAGCTTTCTCCTTAGACATTCTGGAAACTTAGGTTGTTAGTGCTTTTCCCTAAGAACAAACTTCTCACAGGTCATCTAAGGATCAGGAGACCTCTTTCAATGGCATTAATCTGAACAATTACAGCATATCTTTGGGATGTAGCTATGGCTGGAGTGTTAATCTTCCTTGTATTCTTTGACTTCAAAACCATATACTTCACATTTCATTCTGCCCAACATGCTGTTTTTCACTGTAGACCAGCATAAGAATTATCAGTAAGTAGGATTCTGTAGAGTCAGTGTTATACTGTATTTAAATTTCCTGTGCAAAATAAATTAACTAGTCACTCTAAAATTCTGCATCATATAAACTCTCAGGATGTGGCAATAAATAAAGTTTGTCATATGTCACAAAAATGATTTTTAACACAGTTGATATTAAACTCCATGATTCATTCTGGAATATCTTAAGCCAGTCTTCAAAGTTCACTTTGCTCTCAGCAAAACAGTTTTCCAAATAGCAAGTTGAGCAGTCCATTAAGCTCTGCTTACAGTCCTCAACTGCTTCTCTAATCCAGAGTTCCAAACTTTTTCACATTCCTCCAAAAAGAAACATGGTCAGAGTCTTCACAGCACCATCCCACTCTCTGGTAACAATTTACACATTAGTTACTTTCCTGTTGCTATCATAAGACACTATAACTGGAAACAACTTACAGAAGGTCGAGTAAGTTTGGGCCTTGGTATCCAGATGGACTGTTCATCATGGTTGGGTAGCAGAGCAGAAAGCAACAGGCATGGCATCAGGAGCAGGAAGCTGAGTGCTCACATTCAATTTGAAGTAGGAAGCAGAGACAACCAACTGGAATATACAAGCCTGTTAATATCAAATCCCTCCCCAGTATATTCTTTCTCCAGGAAGAGTGCCCCATCCAATCTTCCCAAAAAAGCACGAACAAGTGAGCAACAAGTGTTCAAATTCCTGAGGCAATGGAGGATCTTTCTCCTTCAAATCCACACATCTTCCATGTAACAAACAGTGACCATGCACAGAACAGTTTTCTATATCTGTGACTTATTAAAGTGAATTATTTAAATTCAGAGACTTCTGGCAACTAAAGGCCCACAGGTGAATCAGAAGGGAAGTTGTCTTGTATGGAGCTTGCATTCTCATATCTCTGTTGTTCTTAAACACTCAAAGAAGGATTTCTCCTAGCCAGAAGGCAAATGTTAAGCCTCTAACTTCTCTTTTTCTTCACTAACTGCAAAATACTAATGTTCAAAATTTTTCTTCAAATTCATGGTGTATTGTTCTAGTTGCACAAAATGATTTTTATATTAAAAATGTAGCCTTGTAAATGTGTACTATTATAAAATTACAGTTAATTTAATTTGTGATAGATAGTTTCATGTAAATTCCTTGATAAGTGGGCTGTGTTCAGAGTTTCTGTCATTGTTATGGTGATATTTATAGTTTTTCCTAGCTTATTTCCTTATCATAATTCCATTTAATTTGTAAGCAGTTTTATAAAAGATTGCAATCATTTCTAGTTCAGATTATGACATTGTGTTTTTCCTAATACAGACACTTGAGTGGACATCCCTGGATTCCTGACTATGGAGAAGCAAATGTGGTTACATTGGACAACACTGGAATCTGATCACTAAAAATGAACTTCACTTTGTGGAGAAGAATACAGAGAAGGATGGAGGGGAGTAAGACACACAAATCTCTTTGCAACATTCCCACACATGAGACCTTCATATTCTCTGGGTCCTCTGTTGCTATTGTCCTTCAGGGATCATAAGAATTTGAAAAGCCTCTCCAAACACTGTCTCTTTGGAGACACTTGACAAGAATTTCATGATCTGCTTTTAGATAAGTAATTACCTATCAAATAAAGTTTGTGAAAAGTTGTTGACTCCCAAAGCAAGAGCTGTCATTGCCTCTGTAGGTGAAATGAAAACTGCAGTTCAGAAGGGACATGAGGTCACAGCCACAGACCTTTATTTCACAGTTAAGATGTTTCCCTTTCCTTGATGCTGAATTTCAGAAATTTCAGGATGTTATGAAGTGTACACTGACTAAAAATCTCTGCTGAGAGAATCAGTCAGGCAAGTAGATTGTATTTGGTCTGGGAAGCAAATCTAGCTATGCTGTGGGATGGTCTGTATGTCAAGTGTGTTGCTGATTGGTCAGTAAATAAATCACTGATTGGCCATTGGCTAGGCAGGAAGTATAGGCGGGACAAGGAGAAGAATTCTGGGAAGTGGAAGGCTGAGAGAGAGACACTGCCAGCCGCCACCATGACAAGCCGCATGTGAAGATGCCGGTAAGCCACGAACCATGTGGCAAGGTATAGATTAATAGAAATGGATTAATTTAAACTGTAAAAACAGTTAGCAAGAAGCCTGCCACGGCCATACAGTTTGTAACCAATATAAGTCTCTGTGTTTACTTTGTTGGGTCTGAGTGGTTGTGGGACTGGCAGGTGAGAGAGATTTGCCCTGACTGCGGGCCAGGTAGGAAAACTCTAGCTACAAATGGCGTCCAACGTGTTGGCAAGAGTTTCCACCTAAAACCTGAGTAAAAAGATTCTAAAATGGAGCTAAAAACAGCTCCTAGTTGTCTCTTTTAAGCTAGCGGCAGCCTGCGTGTTTGAGCTACTATGGCGGGTTCCTGGCGTACATGCTCGACCTGCAGTATGGCGGGAATGAGGCCTCTGCAAGTGGCACATTAAGCTGTGTGGTGGATTTAGCCTTTGCTAGTACAAAACAAAAAAAAAAAAGAGGTTTCTGGCCTACACACTGCTTTGATAGAAGCATAGACCCACTATTTCTGAGAGTTGATGGCTCCCAGAGCTGGTGGAAAACGTACTACCACCATGTTGGGAAGCTGAAGTGGGCGGAACCAGCAGCCACAGCGCCAGTGCGTTTCAGGCTTAGAAGGCTGCAGTTTAAAGCAATAGGCTCAAGCTAATATAAAAAAAATAAGCCACGTAAAGATGGCTACCACACAGAGAATCTGGATTATGTTCTCTTTGATATTCGTAACTGAAGAAAAACATTTGATTACAAAAGCTGTTGAGTTATGCCAAAATTTATATTTTAAAGGTACCTTGACTTCAAAATTTGGATGTAAAGATATGTTGCTTTGGAAAGGAGGCTCTGCTTTTGTTTCTACAGAAAGCCAGAGGCTATGGATTTGTTCCAGATTAAGATACATCAGGTTTGACCAGCCAAGACCACCTGAAAGGTCTCCGATGACACCATGGCCCAGATGATCCAACATCCAGAATGGTTTGAAGGCAACTGGCTCAGACGATACACCCTCATGGACTACTCCATAATCCTAAAATATTCTTTGTGTCCCCATAAGATACAGCGCCCCCTCCAGCAGGAAGTAGTAAGAGAAACTACGCCCAAATTCCCAAATATACCAAGCTGACTTTGGAGATATACAAAGGTTAAAACCTTCCTTTTTAAGAAAAGAAAAGGGGAAGTGCTGTGGGATGGTCTGTATGTCAAGTGTGTTGCTGATTGGTCAGTAAATAAATCACTGATTGGCCATTGGCTAGGCAGGAAGTATAGGCGGGACAAGGAGAAGAATTCTGGGAAGTGGAAGGCTGAGAGAGAGACACTGCCAGCCGCCATGATGACAAACAGCATGTGAAGATGCCGGTAAGCCACGAGCCATGTGGCAAGGTATAGATTAATAGAAATGGATTAATTTAAACTGTAAGAACAGTTAGCAAGAAGCCTGCCACAGCCATACAGTTTGTAAGCAATATAAGTCTCTGTGTTTACTTGGTTGGGTCTGAGTGGCTGTGGGACTGGCGGGTGAGAGAGATTTGCCCTGACCGTGGGCCAGGTAGGAAAACTCTAGCTACATAGCTACTAAGGGAAATCTTGGGAAATGATTATCTTTGGAAAGTTGATTCAGAAGTGGGAAATATATGCAATGCAAATTTAGATTTTAGATTCTATGACTATCTTACAGTTTAATGTATTTCCAAAATCTTGATTTGTTACCATTTTTTTCTTAATCAAGGGATTAGTAAATATAAACATTCAACTATGCGTTAATGATAATTTAATTTTTTCTCTGTGTATGCATGCCTGTGTATGAACATGTGGGCAGAGACATATAAGTTCAGGAGAATAGTGTGTGTGTGTGTGTGTGTGTGTGTGTGTGTGTGTGTGTGTGTTCAGAGAAAAACCTCAGATTTAGTTCTTTTTATACATTTTGCATTTTAATAATATTATTATAATACTTTTAACCAATGTCTTTAAGTGGCCTGGAACTCTTTGGATGTTTTAGACTGGGTGGGCAGAGGGCTCCATGGATCTTCATTATTTTTCATTCCAGTGTGTGGGTAAGAGATGAATACTACCACACCTAGATTTTTATTGACCTGTAAATGCTCAACTCAGGCCTTTACATATATCCAAGGCAACACTACTCCTACTGAACCATCTCCCTAATCTAGAAATAACTTAACCTTTAGGCTACACTATTCCATTAAATATTATGTAGAGATATCCAGTGTAATATCTAAGAATCAATGTATTATCTAAGAGTTAATGCCAGGAATCCAGAGTCTGAGGCAAGAGGATTGCAGAAAGTTATATTCAACCCACATTACAAAATGAGAGCATTTGTGAAGTCAGTTACCAAAGAAATAGAAATACAGCATTTCCAATATGCTTTGTCACAACCCTACATCATGTCACTGATAATGCTGTCCTGTTGTGTGGTTTTTCCATGTTGGATTATGGGGACATATAGTCATATCTATGTTAACCGATAAGAGACAGGATCAGTCTTGATCTGTGCTTTGCTTTTCCTAAGTACATTCGTAATTTATGGACTGTTGCCCTTTCTTTGTACTTGTTTCTTGTAAATTTCTTCATCTTTCATTTACAGTGCTGCAAAACACAGTATCATGTGAGTATCAGCTGAGGCTGTGTACTATAGGAGGACATGTGGTTAGGTCTAACATTGAAAGCTTAAATTTACATCAGAATTGTGACTTTGGCAAAATTACAAGATAGAATGACTGACATGTAGTTTTATATACATTCTATTATACACAACTTCTCAGATTCCATAATGCTTCCCACAATGGGATCATCATTTTGTTTACGTGAGATGAATGTTGGGCTGTTTATCCTAAAGAAGGAAGGAGAAAGATTACTAATTCAAATCATCATAGCCCAATTAATTAAAACAAGCGATTAATTAAAGCTAGCATTTTCAATTTGTGTATTCAGATTACATCTTCTTTGGTCAGCCTTGGAAATGAGGAAGACAAGGGACAAGGTTTTTATAGCAAAGGAGTAATGGGATTCCAATTGAGGGGTTTGGCAGGCAAAATAGTTGGCCTTATAGGAGGAGAACATAAGAATTACAAGTTAGTCATAATGACTTCATGAAACAGAGACATGATTGCAAGGTAATCATAATGTAGTCATAACAACAGGTAGTCATAAAAATCTTTGAAACAAAGTTAGTGTGGCAAGATGGTTATAAGTTTTTGGAGCAAAGATATAGTTGCTCTTTCCAAGGCAGTACAAAACCATTTATAATTAAGGTTTGAGGTGGGGCTTATCCTTGAGCAACAGATGGTTAATCATAAATAGGAATGTACCCATTTTGCCTTTATTATAAGATGGCTTTTTAGCCTAATATGTAGGCAAGATTGTTCATCATTCTCTACTTGACTTATATATCCCTCTCAACTATTTGATAGGTGTTTAGCATTATTTATCTGTGTGGGTGGATAAAATTTGTAATGTATCAACAGATGCATGGTCTGTTTATAAATTATGCCTGTTTGGTTAGCACTGAAAGAACAAAAGTAATATAGGTAAGCGTTTTGTCCCCTTTTCCAGGAAATTTCCTTTATATCTAATATTCCAGCCCATTGTTGAGAATAAGGGGTGAGATATTTTCAAATGTCTGAAATTAGGGTTCTATTGTCTGGGCCCAAAGAGACTGGACTATTCACCAAAGGTGGGGACAGGATTAGGACAATGGAGTATTCATGAGAAGCATCTGCTTTGTTGACCCAACTGAAGAGACAAGGAGCAATTACATTGAATGAACTAGATTACATCAGCTTTCGGTAAATCCAGGGATTTCTGATTTTTGTAGAACTTCTGAGTGCTTCCACCATGTAGATCATCTTTGGAGCAATTTGTAGTCTTTAGTTGATTGCTAGATGGTGTTGACCAGTTGAGTGTAATTCTGCCAAGACATATATAGACTAGGGACAGAAAATGAAGTTAAAGAACTTAAGGAAAACTTTCACATTTGCATTTTCCCCCTCAGGAATAGGCAATATTGGAGACTTGCCCAAAACTATACACATTGATGGGTTACGTCATTATTTTAAAATTATCTATGTAACTTTCTAAATATTAGCCATGTGTTAGAAGTTTAAAGTAAAATTATTTTACAGATTTTACATATTTTAACTAAATATGATAAACTTATAAATTCTGAGGTACAGAAAGCTCATATAATAGTCTGATAAAATTTGGGATGAGGTTTACATCCCAATTTAGACAGCTAAATGAAACCAATATTCTAGTTTTTTAGCTGCTCTGCTTTTCTCGTTTTCTGCCACAAAGTCAGGTGGCTACTCTGACATAGGACAGAAACTATCAAACTCCAAAACCACGTGTTCAATACAGCAGAACAACATAGAACAATATTTTCACATACCCATCTCAAAAGACATTTGAATCATCTCTAAACTGAACCCAGTGACCATAAAAATGTTAAACCTTGATTACTGAAGTAGCCATGGGAAGATGCAGCAGAGGAGTTGGTCCTGGGGCAGGGGAATCCATAAAACTGCCTAGAGTGGCATACTGTAGAGGAGGGTGTCAGAATTACTCCAGCCCAGCAGTGTGGGAGTGATGGCAACTAGAGCTTGGCCTGGCTCCCATGTATGTGTATAACACATAAACACATACAAGTCTCAGACAGAGACACCAAAATCTAAACCAAAACACAAAATGTACAAGACATGTAGTCAGCAAAAACAAATTGAATACATCAGCAGGGACCATGACAACAACCACTGAGGTCTTCCAGAGTTTCACCATTCAGAAAAAAAAAAAGTTTTTTGCAAGGTGGGAGGAGGGATGACAGGGGAATCCATGGCTAATACGTAAAATTAAATTAATTATAAAATAAAATATTTATTAAAAAAGAACTAGATAACAAGAAGCCTGCTATAGCCATACTTAAAAAAATTTTTTTTTAAAGCTTTTTAAGAAATAGGAGGCTTTTTCTCAACTGCCTCCTTTCACAACCCATGCACTAGAAACCCACCAGAGGCTTCTTAGATTTTTACTTTCTGGTTCAAGTAGGTCAGGCCTCTCTGATTCTGTCTCAGCTCTGGGTAATGCCTAGCATTCTATGTTGTGCCTATCCAATCACTTGGTTCCCTGAACTACAGGATGTCCTCAGTGTTCCTCAGTGTATGGCCTAGTGATAGTAAGCTGACAGTGTTTGCTCAGGTGCCAGACCTCTATGATTTCTTGGCCCCCATTTTCATAAGGGCATCCCCAGCATCCCAAGGCATGTCAGAAAAGGACTAGCACTTCTGAACAAACTCCTAAGTAACCAGAAATTACAATATGGGTTGTGAAATGTCTCCCTTGTTGCATATACATTGGACCTCATCAGATATGCCCTCCGCCTTTCCACCAGATCAGGATGCCACAGAACCAGAACAGAGATAGAACCAGGCATCACTAAAAGAGTTAGAAAATTTCTCTGACTTACCATAGTAGTCCTGCACGAAAAAGAAAAGAAGATACTTGCTGTTTTCCTTTTTTTTATGATACTGCCATTTGTTCAGACAGTCGAACAAACTGAAGGCATGCCTTGGGGGCTTTAGAAATTTTCTAAGATGTGGATTCCTGGGAGCATCTCTACAGTCCTGGTGGGTTAGAGGAATCCTTAAGGTTCTTGAAGGGTGTAGTTACTGAATTTCTGAATTTGTGTTAGGGTCTTGACCTTGAGATTTTAATCCTAACCCAAAACATCATTGACAAATTAATGACAGCAAGCAATTAAAGCAACCATTTTTACTCATGCAAACAAGCTGCCTCCCTCTAAGTCAGGGTTCCACAGGCCAGTCTAAGACATGGGAACACAAGGTTTTTATAGGTCAAGGGTTGAAATATTCTAAAGGAGGATTTGGAAGGCAAAACAGGTGGGGTTACGGGAGCAGGATATAAGAATAATAGATGCACAAGTCAAAATGGCCTTCTAAAACAGAGACATGACTGCAAAGTGGTCATAAGGTAGTCATAACAACAGATAGTTCTAACAACATTTTTAAACAAATGTAGGCTTTGGAGATAGTTATAACTTTTCAAAACAAATACAAGATTGCTATTTCCTGAAAGAAGCAATACATGACTATGTGTAGTGAAGATTATATTTGGGGTACAGCCCAGTCCTGGAGAAACAGAAGTGTAATCAAAAAGAGGAACAAACCTAGTTTTTCTGAATCATAAGATGGCTTTTAAGCATAAGATGGAGGCAGGCTGGATAATCATCTAAATTGTTATGGGTATGTTCTGCTCCTGTAACCCCTACTATTTTTCCCACCAAACCTCCCATCAGGACCTCACTCTGAGCCATAAAAACCTGTCTTTCTCACATTCAAAGCTGTACTCTCAAAACCCAACTAATGGGGAGGCAGCCTGTGTATATGAAACAAAAAGCTTGGTTTATTCAATTGCTTGATTTCATTAATTTGGTCATGATGCTTTGGATCATTGATCCTTCCATTTCATCTTTGAGATTAGATGTATACCAAACATAGGGACAGCTGTTGTTTCCTCTATGTCTATTACCTTCCAATGACACCAGACATTGAATTTCATAATAAAAACTGGACATTCTTCATCTGTTAATTCCTTAATAAGTGTGATCATTTTCTTCCATATTTCCATAAAGTGATTCAATTACTTTTATTCTGTTGTCCATTTAAAAATTTGCCACACAATACACCCTGTGTCACTTTACTCCATAGTTCTTTATCTGTGTGAAAAAGTATGCCTATCCATGTCTACGTCTGTTTTTATAAAATTTGATGACACACAGCTCTTTGCATAATTTTATTTTCACTGTATAATAAACATTCCATTATATAAGAACAGAAATATTCTCATTGTTGTGGAGATACATATTCATTTTATGTTTAAATTTCAGATGAGATGCGCATGAGTTTACTTCATGATGTTGCAAGAGTGGTTAAAGACATTTTATCTTCAATATTACTTGTAATTAGAAGTTGATTTTAAAATTTAGAAACCAACATCCTTTCCATTTATACTCATTGGTCATTGTTTTTGCAACAGTACCTTGGACTTACTGATATTTTAAACTGAAGTTCTGCAACTTCTTTCAATAAATATGTACAATTAAAGACATCAGCAGTTTAACTGAAAAAATATTTTTACAAATATTGTTGACAAAATAATTTTGTGAGTCAGAGTCCTGTTTTGTTGTCCACAATATCTTTGAAGTCTTGAAAACATGTGATTTTCCCACTCCAAACACCAGGTCTCAAAATTTCAACTCACTATTTTGCTTAGGGAAGTAATTTTTGGAACTGTTTAAGGAAAAATTTTTAAATGGCAGAATGGACCACAAGGATTTGTCAACAGGAATAGTGTTCTTACTTCAGAGTACAGTTGGAATTGTTGGGAATTTCTCTATTCTTTCCTGCTACCTCATCCATTACTATACTGAACAGGCATTAAAGACCACAGATTTGATTCTTACACACATGTTCACAGCCAACTCCTTGATCATTATTTCTAAAGGATTACTCTACATAATGAGAGCTTTTGGGATGGAAAGGTTCCTCAATGATTTTGGCTGCAAATTTCTTTTGTATATTGAAAGACTAGGTAGAAACATGTCCATAGGCACCACTTGCTTTTTGAGTGTTTTCCAGGCCATCACGATCAGTCCTGGGAAGTCTTTTTGGTTGGTTCTCAAAGTCAAAGCTCCAAAGCATATTGGTCTCTTCACTTCCCTCTGCTGGATTCACTACATGTCAGTAAATATGTTTTTTCCTGTGTATAGGTATATCAAGGGGAATAGCAATAATCTGACACATAAAAGTGGCATGAAATACTGCTCCACTTCAAGTCACGATGACCTTGCAAGCTCATTATATACAACGTTTTTTGTTCTTCCTAAAATTTTGTTTTCTGTCATCATTGTTTGGTCCAGCACCTCCATGGTTGTCATTCTGCATAGGCACAAACAACGAGTTCAGCATATCCGCAGCACCAGTGTTTCCTCCAGAACATCCCCTGAGTTCAAAGCCACCTACCGCATAATGGCCCTGTTGTCAACATTTATAGGTTTTTATGCCCTCTCTTCCATCTTACAAGGTTGCATTGCTCTCATATATAACCCTGGCTGGTTGCTGATAAACATTACTGCAATCATTTCGATGTGTTTTCTTACTTTAGGGCCCTTTGTTATGAGCTGTGACTCCACAGTGCCAAGGCTGTGTTTTTCCTAAGAAACGAATTCCAAAACCCATAGTCTTATCACAGGTATAAATACTATATGTTCTCTTTCCCAAAATATACAAACTTTAAGATTCACTTTTTATATAAAACATCAACATACAACAATGTATAGCCTCTTGTCTTTCCAAGGGAAAGTGTACTCTGAGTTTGGGTTTTAATCTTGTTGAAACTTGGACCTGTAATATCATAGCAGAGGTGAATGAAACAGGTTGTTCTTTTGTGAGAAAATAGTACTGTTTTCAGAAATATTTCTTCATATAATATTCATTTTATTCCAAAAGTTATAAATTTTGTACCTTTTCTCATTCAAATTTATTGCATCTGAACTAAAACAGAAATATGTCTGAATTTATTGACAATTGACACATAAGGTTCAAATTTTGTAGATTTGTCTGTACAGATATTTCATAAACTAAAGAAGGAAATGATTTACTTACTGACAATCTCTTCTTCACCCTCACCAAGTCTAGTTTATTCCCATCGTAATTCCAAAGAAAAGTAACCTGACCATTCTACACTGATAGTAGTAGACAAAGCATTATGGCCCATCTGAGGAACTACGAAAAAAGTATGGGGAATTCCCTGCACCTGGTGTTTAAGATTTCCATAAAATAGATCCAGGAATGGCTGCAAAGAAGATGTGTGACCTAAACTACATCATAATACTCTGATGGATTCCTGGGTAAAGGCCTCTATCGACACAAAATCTGAGCCTTTGTCTACCTACTGTGTTCCCTGCCAGCAACTATTGACAATGGCTAAGTAAGGTTCCTTGGCTGATTAACTCAACCCAACTGCATGATTAGACTTCTCACTGCTGAGCCATCATAGAAGCAGTTAAGTTCCATATTGTTAATTCTTTATGCATTTGAAATATGATGAGCACTAATTCTAAATTTCCATATTTTTAGATAAAAAGAAACAGCAAATGATCCAACAATCAACAACCTATTACAAATTATGACTCTAATTATATTATAATTATATTCATTAAATTATTTTTTATTTTTAATTTATTCTTAGGTATTAAATGTTTAAATTTTTCCAGCCTGATCATAGTCTCCACACCCACCATCCTCTTCTTCCAGTCCCTCTTCCTAACTTCCCGTCTTCCCACACCTCAAATCAACTCCTCCTCCTTTCTCTTCATAGTAGGGCAGCCTTCACAAGTATGACAGCCAGCCATGCTATAGCAAGTTGCACTAAGACCAGTAACCTCCTCTCCTATTGAGGCAGGTGAGACAACCCAGTGCCATGAACATTTGTCTTTCTAAGGGAAACTATACTCTGATTTTGGGTTTTAATCTTGTTGAAATTAGTACCTGTAAGAGCATAGCAAAGGTGAATGAAACCGGTTGTTCTTTTGTGAGAAAAGAGTTCTCCGTTTAGAAAACTTTAGCACACTTTCTTAAATCACATCAAATCAGTTGAGCCTCAGGTCTTTAAAGTCAGTTTCCAGAGACTATGTGACCATGTAATTCACTCAATGGAGAATGTTTCTAAAAGAAAACATAGTGAAGAATAATGGTGCATGTTGCTGTGAGATAATATTTTAAATGAATATGTTTATTACTTTTTCACAATTTTCATGTCTATTGTCTTCATAATTTTTATAAACAAATTCATTAGAAGACCAATTCAATGCCAATTTCTAAGGTGGAGATAAAAATTCTTCTGCAGTTCAATAAAACAAAGCTCACAATTCTCTCTATGACAATGATAGTATGGTAATAATGTTGCTGTTAGTTATCCTTATGAGTTTGATATTTTTTGAAGATCCTCAAGTGAAGGGTAATCTCAATTGCTTACACCCATCACAAAGATTAAAAATAGTGATGAACGAAATAGTCACCATCAGAGTGCATGTGTTTCTGGGATTTCCTTGAGTAGTAAACACCTTTATTTATCTTGCAAGTATTTTATGCTCCCAGCTCATGTATGTTGATGACTTGAGGAATAATCTCAAAAGTTCCATGGACTTTGAAAAGAATTATAGCTATTATTCATTAAATGGCCAGTAGATAAATCTCTATATCTCTGTAAAGTTGAAGTTAATACTCTCTAGGTCCCAGTCAGTTCAGTGTTTAGTCTAGGCTGTCATCAAGAGAGAATCAGTTCATGTGTATCACCATGTAGAATGTTCCAGTTATTTAGAGAACTGGAATTCTGACAGGTTAAGTATTTTGGTTATTGGCATAAACTTCTGTGAAATTTAGCATGTAAAGGAGGTATAGTTGGTATTTTAAAGGAAAATATTCATGTGTTGAATCTTGAAAATCCTGTGCTGTTTTATAAACAGTACATTTTTAAACAAAGAATTTTTTCTTTAACATAGATGTTAACATAGATATAAAAAAGAGTAGCCCTTGTGGTTGGAAGGTTTTTTCAATCCAGCCCAGCCACACAATCCTGCAACTGCTTATAAAATAACCACTCAGAGGCTTAATATTATTTACAAACTGTATGGTCTATAGCAGGCCTCTTGTTGGCTAGCTCTTATAACTTAAATTAACCCATTTGTATTAATCTATGTTTTGTCACATGTTTTGTGGCTTTACTGGTCTGCTGGCATCTTGCTTCTCCTTTGGTGGTGGCTGGCATCTCTTTAGACTCTGCCTTTTTCCTTTTTTTTTTTTTTTTGAAAAACTTTTTATTCATTTTACATACCAATCAAAGATCCCCCTCTTCTCTACTCCCTCCCCTTCAACCTCCCCCTCCCAACCCACACCACATTCCCTCCTACAAGAACATAAGGCCTCTCATGGGGAGGTACATTTAGTAGAGGCAGGTTCAAGCTTCTCCCCCTGCCTCAAGGCTGTGGGAGGTGTCCCATCACAAGTAGTGGGCCTCCAAAAAGCTAATGCATCAGGGATGGATTCTGATCCTACTGCCAGGGGGCCCCTTAAGCAGACCCCAGCTTAGACTACTAGCAATAGTGGAGAGGGTGCCTGATTTGGCTTACCCCAGTAATCAAATGAGTGAATACCCTGTCATCATAGAGCCTTTCTCCAGTAATTAATGATAGCAGATGAAGAGATTTCACAGCCAAACACCAGGCCGAGCTGCAGGAGTCCAGTCAAAGAGAGAGGAGAGGGATTCTATGAGCAAGGGTATCAAGATCATGATTGGGAAACCTACAGAGACAACCAAACCAAACTAGGGGGAACTCATGATATTTAGATCAACAACTGTGGAGCATGTATGAGACTGGACTAGGCCCTCTGCACAGCGAAACAGTTGTGTAGCCTAACTCTGCCTTTTTCTCTTCTATCTCTCTCCTTGGATTTTCTATCTGCCTCCAAGCTGCCTTGCCATAGGCCAAAGCAGCTTATTTATTAACCAGTCAGAGCAATACATATTTATAGCATACAGAAAGATATCCCACAGCACTTCCCCTTTTCTGTCTAATCAAAAAGGAAGGTTTTAACTTTAATATAGTAAAATTACATATAATAGAACAGTTATCAAGCAATGATTGCTGTTACAATATCTAGTCTATTTGTATCTGGTAAAATTAAAGAAAATATTTTATCATGTATCCTATATTTGTGAGTCTAAAGTTTCATATTTAATTTATCTTTTATCATAACCCAGGATAATTATACCTATAACTATTTAGTCTTCAACTACATCAAAGACCCCAGAAGGATATATTACCTAAGTAAATAGGACGTGCATTGTAAGCAACTTACAAAAGTCTAGAATGACAGAGACAGCTGCATGCCTGGACAGTCATCCAAATTTCCTCTGCAATGTTGGGGCATCCATCTTCAGCCTATAGGCCTAGAGTCTCTCAGTTGCTTTTCCCTGTGTCCTGCAGAATGTCTGGCAGTCTCCTCCGCAAAGCAGGAAACTGAAAGATCATCACGCTTTGTTTTGGCAAATTTAGTGGTCATTTATTCATGGGTCCTGCACATCCAGTCAATACAACTTTTTGTCAAGCAGTCCAGGCAAGAACAGTTTCTTGCCCAAATGGCTAACTTTTGCCATGAGGAAAGAAAACTCCATATGGAGTTTTTTCAATTCCCATCATCTTTTCTGAAGTAGATTTGTGCTGCCAGGAGCAGACATGTCTCAATGTCCAGAAAAGTCAAAGTTCTCAAAACCTCTTTTAAATGTCATAAGATGTAGGTCTTTGAAGTGTTTGAAGATTATCTACCTAATCAAAATATATCTATATCTATATATATATATATATTGAAAACTTAACTAACAGGACTATAAGTTTGATTATCATGGATGACTAATTATTAATTTGTATTTCTTAATTATACATTACAATTTCAAATGAGCTGCACAAACATAATACCTTAAAAAAGAGTAGAAATATACATACATTATAACATTATTAACTTTAAATTTGTATCAATAAATTAACATCAATTGCAATGTAAAACTTTTTTTTTTTTTTTTTGGTTTTTCGAGACAGGGTTTCTCTGTGTAGCTTTGCGCCTTTCCTGGAACTCACTTGGTAGCCCAGGCTGGCCTCGAACTCACAGAGATCCGCCTGGTTCTGCCTCCCGAGTGCTGGGATTAAAGGCGTGCGCCACCACCGCCCGGCCTGCAATGTAAAACATTTTAAACAAGTTCTTGTTGCTCTTTAAAAGTAGATTCAATAATCTACCCTTCTATCCTATTATATCTATAAGCCCTAGCATGAGTGAAGTGATCAAAGTGGTCACATGAGGATAAAATGTCTGTTTTATAAACAGTAGATTTTTAAACAAAGAATCTTCTCTATGATGACAACATAGATATGAAAAAGAGTATCCCTTGCGTGAGTAAAGTGATCAAAGTAGTACATAGGGATAAAATTTCTATAATTGCACAGACGTAAGGAATTCAGCATACCCTTCTCATCAATTTGGAATATGAACACAGTGCATGCATGAAATTGGGGGTGCACAGAGACCCTGCATGTTCTGTTTATACCTGTGTTCAAATAAGTAGCTTTTAGAAAGTTTATAAGTTAGCCATGTAAGAGATTAACACAGGCAACTGGTGACAGTACAGAAGGATGATGACATACAGAAACAAAGGTTATGGAAGTATAAACTACATCTAGAATTTTGCATTCAGCAGAAGACATCCACAGGCAGCAGGCCACGTCCCCAATATGGCTCTGATGTGGTCCCAGGTCTATATGGCTGTGCACTGAATTTCTATATCTGGACCCATTATTAGGATCTGGCTAGAGACCAAAGACATCCTCCACCTGAGCAATCAATGGAAGCTACATCCACAAGCAAGCTGTGACATTTTATATTACCCAATCCCACCCCAAGTCATCTGCTATAAGATGCCAGAAGCAAGCATTTCAAATGGAAACAGCAGAAAATCAACCCCTTAGCAGGCACTAAAAGACTCAAAATTGTTGACAATGCTACCAAAGTCATCCTCTGGTAATTTTCTCTTATCATTCTGGGAGGCAGGAGAAAATAATTTTCATGTTCTCTGTTCTTCCCATAACTTGGTTTGTGCAAATGATGATATTAACAATATCTGAAGACAATCCCTGACAATCATTGTACAATTAGATGTTCACAGCCATGACACAGGATAGGTGAGGGAGGTCAGAGTGACAATTCAGCTCAGGGAGTCAGGGAAGAGGAGGCTTGAGGTGGTGTGCAGTGTCTGAACCTTCAGTTAAAAGTGGTCAAAGGAGGTTCGTCTGTGCTGCGCCAGGAGCTGCTCAGGCACTTTGCACCCCTGCTCTGTCCTGCATCCCGCCGCCATGCCCTTCTCCAACAGCCATAATACACAGAAGCTGCGCTTCCCAGCCGAGGATGAGTTCCCTGATCTGAGCAGCCATAACAACCATAGGGCCAAGGTGCTAACCCCCGAGCTGTATGCCGAGCTCCATGCCAAGTGCACACCAAGCGGCTTCACGCTGGACGACGCCATTCAGACTGGCGTGGACAATCCGGGCCACCCGTTCATCATGACGGTGGGTGCGGCGGCGGCGGGCGAGGAGACCTACGAGGTATTCAAGGAACTCTTCGACCCCATCATTGAGGACCGGCACGGCAGCTACCAGCCCAGCGATGAGCACAAGGCGGACCTCAACCCAGACAACCGGCAAGGCGGCGATGATCTGGACCCCAACTATGTGCTGAGCTCTCGGGTGCGCACAGGCCACAGCATTCGCGGCTTCTGTCTCCCCCAGCACTGCAGCCGCGGGGAGCGCCGCACCATCCAGAAGCTGGCAGTAGGAGCCCTGTCCAGCCTGGATGGAGACTTGTCAGGCAGGTATTACGCGCTGGAGAGCATAACCGAAGTGGAGCAACAGCAGTTCATCGAAGACCACTTCCTCTTCGACAAGCCCGTGTCGCCTCTGCTGCTGGCCTCCGGCATGGCCCGCGACTGGCCGGATGCTCGCGGCATATGGCACAATGACAATAAGACTTTCCTGTAGCTCGAGTTTTCTTGCCTGGCCCACAGTCAGGACAAATCTCTCTCACCTGCCAGTCTCACAGCCTCTCAGACCCGACCAAGTAAACACAGAGACTTATGTTGCTTTCAAACTGTATGGCCGTGGCAGGCTTCTTGCTAACTGTTCTTATAGCTTAAATTAATCCACTTCTATAAATCTATACCTTGCCACGTGACTCGTGGCTTACCGGCATCTTCACAAGCTGTTTCTCATCGTGGTGGCTGGCAGTGTCTCTCTGACTCAGCCTTCCACTTCCCAGCTTTATTCTCCTCCTTGCCCCACCTATACTTCCTGCCTAGCCAACGGCCAATCAGTGTTTTATTGATTAATCAGCAACACATTTGCCATACATCCCACAGCACTTTCCTGGTGTGGATCAATGAGGAGGACCACCTGCGGGTCATCTCCATGCAGAAGGGAGGCAACATGAAGGAAGTGTTCACCGGATTCTGCACTGGCCTCACCCAGATTGAAACTATCTTCAAGTCTAAGAACTATGAATTCATGTGGAACCCTCACCTGGGCTACATCCTCACATGCCCATCCAACCTGGGCACTGGACTGCGGGCAGGTGTGCACATCAAGCTGCCCCACCTGGGCAAGCATGAGACGTTCTCGGAGGTGCTCAAGCGGCTGCGGCTTCAGAAGCGAGGCACAGGCGGTGTGGACACCGCTGCTGTCGGTGGAGTTTCCGACATCTCCAACTCCGATCGCCTGGGCTTCCCGGAGGTGGAGCTGGTGCAAATGGTGGTGGATGGAGTGAAGTTACTCATTGAGATGGAACAGCGGCTTGAGCAGGGTCAGGCTATCGACGACCTTATGCCTGCCCAGAAGTGAAGCCTGGCCCTCACCACCACCAGCCTGCTGCTTCCTAACCTAATACCCGGGCAGTGCCCGCCATGCATCCCTGATGTTTGCCGCCTGGCGGCTGAGTCCTTAGCCTCGCTGTAGAGATTTATGTTGCCCTGGGTAGAGTTTATTTTTTTTTTTATGGCTAAGCTGTTGCTGACACTGAAATAAACTAGGATTTGGCCTAAAAAAAAAGTCAAATGAGAAGAGAAAATGATATGAAGAGGGAAGTATTTTACATGTTTTCAAGGAGTTCAACATGACACACGTTTAAGCGGGGAACATAGTGAAGAACTGGAAAAATGGTAATAAAAAGAGTCACAGACACAAGGGTGATAACGTCCTGCCCCTCAGTTGAGTTTTCAAAGTGAGTGAAGTGTTAGAGTGAGGGATAAATTTTATGGTGTAGTGTAAAGGAATTCAGAAATGCAGAAAGAAATCAAATGAGTCAACTCACTCTCAGGATTTAATGGAAGTTTCTATAAAGCTAAACGAGGTTAATGTTGTTAAGAGACCTTTATGGTAAGCAAATGTTTGTCTTTAGTCTTTCTCTCACTAACCTAAGCTTCTGAGGAGTAAGACCCTTGGACTGACAGCTGTCAAGCAGTTGTCTTATTCCACACATTCCTAAGGTGCTGTCATCTGTCTATAGGAGGGACTGTCACTGTTCACTGTGGATACTGTGCGCTTCACAGTATCCACAATTAAATCCACAGTATTAAATATGGGGCCTGTTCACATATGTCACAGAGGTTCTTATGTCTCCAGGACCATGCAAAGGACAGCTGTGAAAAGATGAGAAGCACAGTTTGCAAGGCCAGTGGTGCTTAACCCCCAGAATATGTTTGTCAGATCACCAGCCCAGATAGCATCCCATTAGGTTCTACACCATCCAAATCCACATCAGCACCCTGGGTGTGTGTCTCGTACAGTGGAGTACAGGTTCAGGAGGAGAGAAGCATTCAATTGAACACATCTTCTATCTCCTGAATCACGTGATTATTATGTTTAAAATGAACCCATCATTCTTGACTGAAATCCAACCCTTAGAGTGTGTGTTGTACTCACCTACCTCTCAATCTTCTAAGGTGTGCATTCATTTTCTTTATCTCAAGGGCTTCAGTCTACATCCTCCTTATCTTCAGTTATGTCTACCAATGCTACTGGCCATCAACTATGTCTCCCTTCTCCTTGCCCTGCAAGTTCATCAAGCTGCTTGGTAGATAATTCAGAAGCCAGTCTGGAAAGAAATAAGAGATTCAAATTACTCAGTCTGTAACATCTCATAATAACAGCTCACAATAACAGCTTATTATTAATATAAATTGCAGGTGGGCCATATAAAGAAGTATTTTTAAAATGTCTAATCTTACCACAGTACCCTATGGCTTTGTGGAACCCTTCTAATATTCAGTAATCTGAAGGAAGCCATACTTCTGGGTGCCTTTAACACTATGTACCCAGTGTAGAGGATACATCCCACACCACAGGCTATACCCCATGCTTAATCTATAATACTGGGTGCTCTCAGTGAAAGCCAGTTTGCCATCTTCCCTTTCAAAGCTAGCAAGAGCCACATCACAGGGAAGATGTTGTAGCTCTTGGTAGCAAATAGCTGGATCTGATGTCTAACATACTCATGTAAGGTTAAAGAATTCCTGGGAGATGGACACACTGCTAACGCCTTCAGAAATTATGGTCAAGGGTTAGCCACAGGGTTGAATTAGAACAATGAAGCCATCCTGGTTCATTTTTTTCAGTTGTCCAACTAAGCAATAGGCTGCATGTTTCTAAAGCTATGCCTCAAAAGTCTCTGGGAGACTTCAGTGATGATGGAGTCTCCTTGAAGCAGTCTATTTTTATTTGTTTGTTATAGCCTGCAGTGCTGATAGTATTTAAGTTATCCTTCTGTGTCATTTTCAGTACCTGCAGTCATGGTGGCATAGGATGTGGCAGTAGGAGATGCAGTTGACAATTAAGGCTTAAAAGCAGTCGGGCAATGTATTTGTTTATATATAGTTTATTCTAAATGGATGGGGGTGATGATGTGTGGAAAGTGGAACATTTGTTTATGGATAGTGGCCAAGGAAACTTGTATAAACACTGTAGAAATCAATTTGGAGGGTCCTCAAACATCTGAAAGTTGATTAATCATAAGACCAAGCTATATCACTCTTGGCCGTATAACCAAAGCATCCTACATCTTACTATAGATATTTTTCTATGCCAAACAATGTCAAAGGAAAAAAAAACACTCACATTTCAGACAATTTTCAATATTCCATGAAAGCCCTATAAGCACCTACCTATGAACATAAAACTTTCAATTTTTCTGGGGCCTTTGAAGCCACAAAGGACTTCTGTGATATGCTGATTCCCTCTGTTTTTGTTCATTCATCTTCCCTTGAATGTCCATCATCCTCTCTTAGGGCACATTTCTTAAACTTACACAGAATGAAAATTCCCCAAAACACAAATGTCTAAAGTGTTGGAGTGTTACTGTTTTAGGATGTAATGGAAACATCAGAAAGTAGGATGTAATTAGAAGAAGTGGATCATGGATGTCTCCTAGCAGGTTAAACTCTTGGTTCCTAACTCCTGTCAGAATTCTGGAACTTTCAAAGTAACTCTTGAATAATATCAACTCTTTGCCATATCTTCTGCCAATGTCTCAAGAACCTGCTGTTCATGGTCACTCCTTATCTTCATCCACCTTCAGGCAACTACTGGTGTTACCACTGACATTGTTGAAACTCTGGAATGATGCTGGAAACTCCACATACTTGTCTATTCTTTATGCAACCAGTTCAGCCTTTTCTACCCATAATAAAGACCAAAAGGAGGAAGAATCTTCCACTGAATCAAATGTCACACCATTGCAGGTAGAGGAACATAGGAGAAAAGCATTCCTAATTCACCAAAAAAAAAAAAAAAAAAAAAAAAAAACCTGTTGAATACATTGCTGCATACATAGAAGAAAAGCATGGCTGGCTTGCACTGTTATTCTAAATCTCCAATAACAGCTCTGTTACAGTGTCTTTACTCTTTCTCAATCATATGTTTTTACTTAGTCCCAAGAAAAGTGTGATTCCAACTTTCATATAGGGTAGAGTGTAACTACAACCAGGCTCAGGGTAGACTGTGGCTTGTACCTCTGAAGTAACTTCAGGCAAAGTGATCAGGAGCTTATCCATAAAAGGAGCTTGGGCCACTGAGGTGCTGGACCAGATGTGAACTGAGCAAGGCATTCTGTGTTGAAAGTTCATGGTTTAAATAGTAGCTGTGATTGTAGAGTCTTGTGGCTGTAGAATTTAACTTCCATAGAAGTTATAATATAGTTCCATATATTAAGAGAGCATCCCAGATATTTTGTATCAGTCTACCTGATGACAAAAGTAGGGATAATTTGTTGAAAACATATTGAGCATACTCCTCAAGGCAGTCTGGACTAAAGAAAGGCTGTGAAATGTGTCCCATAAAAGGGAAAAAAAAGGCCTGGATTCCAAGAGTTTTCCTAGAACTGGATGAAGTTCCACCAGCAAAAGAAACCTGAATAATTCTTAAGGTTTACATTATACAGACAGATGTCTTCCTCAAAGAATTTTTTGTATTGTTTCATTTTTCAAAAGTTGGATTCTGAAAAAGCGTGCAATTTAAATAGTTATAATAACATTAGAGGATGCTGTATCTTTATCCAAAGAAAGCTGAGTCTAAAGAGAGGGGAGGATTGATTCATAAGTACAAAAGGGCTCAAAGAGGGAAAGCAGAAAGTTGTAATGATTGTGATATTCATCAGCCACCAATTTTGAGAATATAATAGATCATTGCAACAATGTGAGGTGGCAGAGAGGGTATAAAAGTCCAGAAAGGTGAACAGTAAGACAAGGACATTCTTAGTGGCTCTGGACTCAGGGGAGCTGCCATGGAAATCATGAGTACTGCGGGTGTGTTGAAGTAGCTGTTTGTACCTATGCAAAATGACAATCATTGAGCTGCTAGATCAGATGATTAGGGCAGAAAATAAAAGTTCAGGAAGCACAAAGAAAACTATATATATAAGTAGACTGTGATTTTGTCATGACCTACAACTGCATACTGTTGAAAATCTGTCTCTTTTGTTATGTTTTTCCCTCGTAATTTTATGGACATGTACGAAGGGAAAAGAACATTTAGCATGACGTACAAGAACGAGCAGAGAAAAATGTAGACACCAATGTCCTTGGGAGATTTGACTCTGAGATTCTTCCAAAAGGAGTTTCTAGGGCTGATCATGATGGCCTGGAAGACACTCAAGAGACAGATGGCAATGGACATGCTCCTGAAAACCCTTAGAACATACATAAAAAGTTAGTAGCTCCAATCATTGAAGAAAAGTTTCAACACAAAAATGATCATTGTGTTGCCCATTCCTTTAGAGATAATGATCAAGATGTTAACTATGATCAGATGCATGAGAATTAAATACAAGGGCTTTACTTTGTGTTTCTTGTAATAAATAACTAGGTAGTAGGAAAGAAGAGAAACATTTCCCAGAATTCTAACTGTATTTTCTATCAAGAATATTATTCCTATCCCAAAATTCCTGGAGTCCATTTTGTTACAAAGCAAAACTTACTTCAAAATACACCAATAGTCACTTCTCAGTGAAAAATTTTGTATTTTTATATCTAAAATGGTCCTTTGGACCTGATGTCACAAATGCACAAGAATCACATTAGCTGAAGACTGAAAATCCAAGGAGGTCAGCACAACACGATCCTATCCACACCATCTCTCACAGTTATTTTAACACCAAAGACAACTATCAGTAAGAACTGCTGAAGTCTCCAAATACACATGTTTACGGAGCAAATTTCCATTATATTTCTCACAAAACTCAGCACTAAGAATGGGGCAAAATTATCCTGGTAGAAGCAATGACCAGTGAGTTCAAAATGAAAGTATGTTCAATTTTACAAGTCCTCCCATATTGGAGAAAAAGTTTTCTCTTGTACTCTTCTCCAAGGAAGAAATCCATTATGAATGCCTTTGTTATACCAATATTAACATTAAAATTGAAAATATTACAACAGGAGCGAGAATGTTTTTCTATTCATTGGTAATTATGTTTATTACATAGCACTCGCCTTTAGGTGAAAATGATGAATTAGATAATGTTACATTAAGAGATAACTTCTTAAATTCCACGCCCTACATATACACATGTAAGAATGGTGGTGCAAAGTTAAGATGAGAAGAGAGAGGAGAAGAGACCCATTCTGTATAAAGAATTGTCATCTGACACACTGGAGAGAAAACAGGGGAATGATTCCAACAGAAATTAGTTAGAAGGAGGCAGTACTCAACAAATAATACATATGGGAAGAATGTCCAGTATTCTTATCTAATCTATTATCTGATGCTTCACTCTGCAGTATAAATGTGAAGCAGAAGTCATAGGAAACATAGTCTTGGATGAAACAAGAATCCTGGCTATGGTGTTCATGGTACTTCACACAATTTCCCAAATGAGAGACTGAGAGTATGCATAACAGATGTATACCTTCATGTAGAAAACCTAGCTTTTACAGACTAAATGAGCCTTCATAGGTAATGCTCAGAACCTACATCCAATGATTGTCTTGAAGGCAAATAAATACAAACCTGTACTTTAGCAGTAGAATGATTCACTGATGTTTATGCAATGCCATCCTATGCAACAATGTAAATGCAATCAGGGATGCACTGACAGCACTCACATGCACTGAAATCCACTTCAAAAAAGTAGGAGATCTTGCTCTAAAATTCAAATTATGCAAAGAGCAAGACACAGAAGCAGTGTTCTAGTCTTTTGAAGCTTAGCAGAGACATGAACTTACCTCTAATAATTTCCACTCCTTCCATAACCCAATAGATCTCTAGTTTTGATGTGATGACTGAAATCGAAAGGAAGCTAGTTAATGAAATCTTTTTCCATTGGTTGCATGTGTTTTCAGATAGGGTCTTCTTCAGTAATGGAGGCTGTCCTGAAATGTATAATAATCCTCCTGTTTCAATTCAGGGATTCCTGGGATTGACATCAAACCAATGTTCAGTTTCTTGATCTGTGTGTAACATAATGAGGTGCCTTTCATTTGTGATCTGTGAAGATATGAACAAATACACAAATCAAGGACTTATCAGTTTTAACACAAGAGAAGCCAACATCTTGAAGACACCTTGAAGACAATGTGCAGCAGTGGAATGCACCCTGTGCTTGAGAATCTTATGTAAAGTCAGAACCCCCAGTCACTGAAGAGAAAAAAGAGATGATGCCAAGAAGGGAGAAAACATCCAGGATTTCATCTTCACCATAGGACCAGAAGTGGCCAATGGAGATAGTTAAGCTGTTACAGACCTCTATTTAACAGAACGAGGACCTGAGTTCAGTCTCCAAAACTCACATAAAAATTTGGAAGTGGGTGCCCTCAGTTACAAATCACACAGCAGGGAAGGGGCAGAGTCAGTTATATCTCTGCATTTGGCTGACAAGAAAGCATAATATTCCCTGAGAATTTCAGATGAGTGAGGCCCTGATTCAAAAAGAACAAGATAAAAAAAGTCTGAGGGACTACAACTGAAGTGTTACTTTGACTCGACACTCTCACATTAGTTCATGGTCACCTGAACACAGGAGAGGTCCTGCACACAGACACAGGGACATATGAACACAGAAAGACATTATTAGATTATAACTAATTTCTTTTAAAACCTTTATTTACTAATGCCTTTGTCAAGTCAAATTATTAGTAATGAATCAAGACTTATAAACAACTTCTAAACAAAAACATAAACAGATAAAATTTGTAAAATACGAAATCTTATGAATTTAATAAATAAATAAATAGAAGGCCAAGGGGTAAATATAGTCTGGGCTGTGGATGTAACCTAAATTTAAGCTCTTGCCTGATGTGAATGAGGCTCTAATTGCTGGACTCTTCAGCAATGGACTCTTCAGGGGGGAAACCTATCCTAAGATTGCAGTGTCCTCAGAATATCACTATATAAGGGAAAATGCCAGAAACTCTATGTGTGCTAGACCAGAATTTTGCAAGACTCACACTAACGTTGCCACCTTTACTTTACCACAGTGTTTCCAAATTCAAGACAATATGCCTATCAGGGCAAGAATATTTTCTGCATAAAGCACAAATTATTTTCCATGATTCTCGGGTATATGCTACTACTCAATTCATTTTGAGAATTATCCTTTTCCTATATTAATCATAGCAGTTTTCTGTGTTCCTGACTTATTTCTGTGACTTACTGAAGCACAGACAGGTCTACAAACAAAAGGCTTTCAGGTGGTCTGGTGTGGATTTTATCTCTATCATTTCTTGGTTGGCCTAAAGTCCTCAAAGAGAGATGGTTAGTGGACAGATGGTAAATTTGCAACTTTTAATTTTTATGTTCCTTCATTAATTGATGAAAAAGGAATACTCCATTTTTCAGTAAAAAAATTAACTGTAGTTTTCTCTGGTTTCTATTCAGTAGTTTTAAGAGAAGGTAGCATTGGGTCATATGACATGTAATGGATATTAAAGGTTATATCATTTTTGAGGAATGATTACATATATAGATTCCAGTAGTATAGTACTCTGTTCAGACTTCTAGTCACTGCTGGGGTTATAACTGCAACATTTCCCAGCATATTTACATATCAATATTTATAGTTAATTTGCCCTCAGTTTGTAAAGAAAAGAAAAAGTAGACAAGATTTCTAGTGTGGATTACAATGTCATATGTTTAAATTTACTAGTGCTTCAGTAGAAATCCGAGAACACATGACTGACTGCATTCCAAGGGATGCTCTAAAAGGTAGCAGTGCTGGGATCCAAGTTAAGAACTGTTTATATTTAGAAGCTAGAATAGATCAGCCCCATTCAAAGAGACACACAATCCTCCTTGCTATACTCTCACACAAGAAACTTTGTTATTCCCTACACTTCCCTCCTAGTCTGCCATCAGGGATCATGAAAATATAAGAGCCTCTCCAAACACATTGTCCCATTGGAGACACTCACAAGAAACTCATCAGTGTCTTTAGTAATCAGAAGTGGTAAAGGTTTCAGAAAAGTTCTTTGCTCTCAAAGCAAGTGTTATCATCGCCTCTGTGAGATGAAGATTGCAGTTCTGAAGGGAGTTGAAGTCACAGATCTATGAATATTTACCTCAGGGTTGGGCAGCATCCCTCTCCCATAGTGTTGGCGGTCATGTCAGGTGCTGCACACCGAGCTGAAGGTTCTGCAAAGAGAAGGACTCATGTAAAGTATTTCTTTTTCACTCTTGAAGGCAGAGAAAGCAAAACAGAGTGTTCTGGTAAGTGCCCTACATCTGGAAAGGTGATTCTGGGTAGATACAGTACAGTGGGGATTCAGTCGAGGGCTAGGAAGGCTTTCTGAGCTGTAAGGAGAATTGCTAAGAATAGTGCCCCCAACCTTGTACTAATTCTTGATACAGCAAAACATATCAAAATCTTCTCTGAGCCTGCCTATCGAACGCTGTGACTCTTAATGAAATCTGATGTTGAAGTTTCATCAGGAATGTAGTATTTATGCCATTTAGATTTCTATTCCCTCATCATTTACATGAAGCATCAACTAATTTTATAGTACAACAACGATAGAATCTGCTATAAAGGCTCAATGTTTATGATAAATATTATAACATAACTATGAAAATAATTTAATCATGGGAGAGGAAAATAGTAGGTTATGGACCTGCTTCTGAAGTAGAACACATTTTTAGGTAGCATTACATGTGTGACTGGAGTAGGAACAAGTCTGTCCTAAAAGTTAACAGTTACCACTGTTGAGACTATTTTTCCTGTTTAACATGGGTACATGATGTTCAAGTGGAAGTGACATTGTCATTGTTAATTTTAAACAATCATGGCCTAGGACAAATCTATCTTCTGTCATTTCTCTTTGCTTAGTGATATTCTGATCTCGCTAAAATCTCAAGATGGGTTTTCCAATTTCCATTGCTGATGTTGTTGGAACATAGAGCCTTGTGCATGTCAGGCAGGTGCATAACCTTTAGGGGGCATTTACAGCCCATATTTACCATTTTACATTCAATATACACAGTTTGTTGAATTCCATCTTCTTCAGATTCAATGTATATGTTTTAAGTGTCATTCATAAGTCTTGATTTATTACTAAATTTGTCTTGACCTAAGAAATAATATACAAAACTTCTAAGCTGAAATTAGTTATACTCTAGCATCTTTGCTATGTACCTGTGCTCCTGTGTTTACATGCAGGCTTTCCCTCCTGTTTGGGTAGATATGTACTTGCATCAGAAATCTTCATTTGTAGTTCTGCAGACACATTTTATCTTCTTTTTTGAGACACGGCCTTTTACTTATCTGGGATTCTAAGGGTATGATAAGCTTTCTAGCCAACCTGCCCCTGGTGTCTCACACCTTCCATCATTCCCTAATGTTTGTGTTATAATCATGCATAAGTTTGGCCAAGGTTTTTATGTGAATTCTAGAGACTGAACCCAGCTCCTCCTGTTGATAAGGAATGAACAGTAAGAGCTTAACAATCTCTTTGATTTTTTTAATACTGTAATTTCTAGGCCGAGCAATTTTTATATATTAATTTTCATGTTTTATAGCAGAGAGTAAAAATAATATTGATCAATAACTCATTTGATAGCACCATATTTTATCTCCTGGAATAATAAAAATATGTCTGATGAAAATACATATTGTGTCTCTATTATACTCACCAAATACAAGTGGGACAAAGGAAGTTTTTGTAAGATTATATCACAGTTTGGGGACAGACCTGTATATATCACCAGCAGTTGAAAATACATGGGTAAGTTACGAAAAGTAACAGATTATAGGTTGAGCATTGAAGAATATGACTGACATAGCATGGCTTAGTGCAAAGTTTCTTTTCAGGCTTGCCATGTTTTATTTCTCGAGTTTCCACATTGCCCATAATGGTCTTATAAATTGATTTTTTTTTACGTGTGCTCTGAAACCTTGTGATTGAAATTAAGAGAATTTCATTTTCTACATCAAACTGTTATTCATTCCGTGGGAAGCACAAAATGAACAGCACTATAACAATGATTCATAGAATGTCATCTCTATGCAGTTTTCCATTTAACTGTGGAAAGCTCTTAACACAATTAAAACTTAAGAACTTATCTCTTACAACTTGATATGGTACAACTACCCCCAATGTGTGTTCTTGTGAATAGTCTCTTGGCTCTGAGGACAAATATCAATCACTGGAAAGCAGTACAATGCCCCTAGGGATGACAGAACCAGAAGTGGTTGACAGGTCTCACAGTAAAGGTGAAATCATCACCTCTTTTTTTCTTCACTGAGGGTTCAGTTCCTTATGTCTGATTGTCAAACACTGGGTGTCTTCAACTCCTCCCCATTGTCTTCAAAGTGGCTCAAAGGCCTTGCCACTGCTTATGTTAAATCAAATATCCATTAATTTGAGCATTTCTTTCTATATTCACAGATCTTTAACGAAAATTATCTCACAATGTATCTCATAGATCAAGAAACAGAAGAGTGGCTTGTTGTGGCAGTTACAGGAATCCTAGTACTGAGGCAGGAGAATTTCAGATTATGACAGGCCAACCTGAATTACAGCAGAAGAGTCTGAACACTGCTGCCCTCCCAATAGAAAAAAGATCTAGCCAACTAACTTTCTTTCAATTTAAAGTCATCACATCAGTAATGGAGTATTATTGGGTTACTTGCAGGAGTAAAATTGGTTAGACATATGTTCATATTTCTACAGACCTTTAAGAGGCCAATGCACTGCTTCATGTGAGGTTGTTTTCACTAATGGAATCTTAAGTAAGAAATCATATACTTTCCAGGTGTTTTGCAGTGAATCTGAGATTTATGAACAAACTGATAGTTTTATTTATATTAATGCATAGAATGGCATTGTATTGACATAAGTCAATAACTACTGCTAAAGTCATATATATGTGCATGTCTTTGCTTTCAAACTATTACTTGTGTGTAAATTCTGAGCAGTGCCTATGAAGATTCATTTAAAAAATGTGAGTTTATCAACCTGAAATTATATACCTGTTCCACCTACACACAGACTTTCATTTGGTAATTGTATGAAGCAATGTGAACACCATCACCAATACCTGAAATTCTAGGTTATTCCTATCCTTACCAAGAGTGTTTCTATTTCATACAATTTTTACTTTATATTCAACTGATTGATGATACCGGACATTGCATTTAAAAATAACAGTAGACATTTTTTCCTAATTTTTTTTATTGAATACAGTTTTTACTAAGTTTCTGTTGCAATGTTTGAAACACTTCCATTCAATCGGGCATTGTTATCAGTCTCTACAGAGGACTCATCATTTCCCCACATTCTCTCTACCCTAACTCTGTGTGAGCATTCAGATGTGTGTGAGAATATGTGTGTTTGTGAAGTTTGAAGAGACTTCCTTCTTAATATAACATTATCTAACCTACAATTTGTTAACTACTATTTAATCAATGTTCTTATGTATGATATAAAAACATTCTTTTTCTGGTTGTACCATTATTATTTTTTGTTTAAAATTGACACAAAAATGCATTCACAGTGGATTTCTTCTATGGAGAAGATGGGGACAGAATACTATTTTTCTTTAATATTAGTGGACATGTAGAATTGAGTGTTCTTTCCATTTGTAACTCACTGGTCATTCCTTCTCCCAGGATAACTTTGCCCTATTCTTAATGCTGACTTTTATAAGAAGTATAATGGCGCCGGTCGGTGGTGGCACACGCCTTTAATTCCAGCACTCGGGAGGCAGAGCCAGGTGGAGCTCTGTGAGTTCAAGGCCAGTCTGGTCTACAGAGTGAGATCCAGGAAAGGTACAAAGCTACACAGAGAAACCCTGTCTTGGAAAAAAAAAGTATAATGGCAATCTTTTCCATAATGACATACATTTGAAGGCATCAGCAGTTACATTGGAAATTGTCATTCATGTCAAAATAACTTTGAGTTGGACTATGGAAGGGTCTTGCTTGGCAGACCACACTAAGTTTCTAGTATTGAGCAATTCTGACAACCTTGACTTGGTGTACACCACTACCCAATGTGCAAAAAAAGCTTATTATTTTACTCTGATAAGTGATTGTTGGCATAATTTGAAGTAAAAGTTGTTCAATAACAAAATGAACTCTGGGAATTTGATAATAGGATTATTATTCTTATCAGAGAGTACAATGGGAATATTGGGAAACGTTTCTCTTCCTTTTAACTATCTGGTCTTTTACCAAAAGAAGAAGAAGTTAAAGCCCATGGATTTGATTCTCATGCACCTAATCATGGTCAACTCCTTAATCATTCTCTTTAAAGGATTGCCCAACACAGTGGCAGCTTTTGGTTTGAAACAGTTCTTCAATTATTGGAACTATCAGTTTTTTCTGTATGTTCTTAGAGTTTTCAGGAGCATGTCCATTGTTACCACCTGCCTCTTGAGTGTCTTCCAGGCCATCACCATCAGTCCTAGAAACTCCTGCTGGAAGAACCTTAAAGTCAAGTCTCCAAGGGACATTGGTCTCTACATTTCTGTTTGCTGGGTCTTTTACATCATGGTAAATGTCATTTTCCCAGTGTATGTATCCATAAAATTTAATAGGAAAAACAAAACAAAAGAGACAGAATTTGAACACCATACATCTGTAGGTCATGACAAAGTCACAGTCTCCTCTTATATAACTTTCTTTGTGTTTCCAGAACTTCTGTTTTCTGTCCTTATCACTTGGTCTAGCAGCTCAATGATTGTCAATCTGTACAGCCACAAGCAGCGGGTCCAATACATCTACAGCACTCATGTTTCCCACAGAAGATCCATGGAGTCCAGAGCAACCCAGAGCATCCTGGCCCTAGTTTCTACCTTTCTGGTTTTTTATACCTTCTCTGCAATCTTGCATGGCTGTACTGCTCTACTATATAGTAACAATTCATGGTTGGTGAACATCACAGCAATCATAACTCTGTGTTTTCCCACATTGAGCCCCTTCATTCTTAAGAGTCAGGACTCTACTGTGTCCAGGACCTGCTTTATCTGGATAAAGGGTGCAAAATTCCCAATGTCATTATAACTATGTAAAATGCAGGCTTTTTCACAAAATCAAATTTTGCAAATAACACAGAATGCTTTGAGGGTGAAGTCATTTGTCTTTCTAAGGTAAATCTTAAAAGATTTTCAGAGAGCTTCAAATGTCAAAATGTGCATTCAACAATACCTAAACTGTTGGGATCTAGACTTTTGATCCTTTATTTTCCACTTTTCTGAGCCTTTTTGTGACATGAAGTCTTGAGGAAAAGCCGCTCAATATTTTGTCATCAAAATATGCCCTCTTTTGGCATCATGTGGACTGATACATAATATCCTATGCATTGCATTCTGTACATATACATCCTTTATATGTATGGAATATTACAGTTGATGTAGATATTTCATAGACATCCTAAGGAAGTTATATTCTACAGGCATAAAACTCTGAAATCACAGCTGCTGGTGAAGCCATAACCTTTCACACAGGAAGCCTTGCTTAGCTTACCCATGCTCCTAGACATCAATGCTCCAAACTCAGTTTCTTTCATAAAGTCCTAATCACTTTGCCTGTAGCTGTTCCAAAGCTACCAGACCCAGTCAGTTCTGAGCCTGGACATAGCTACACTCAACCAGGAATGAAAGAAGGAAAAACTCCTCTCACATATATTCAGTGAAATACATGATTGAGAGAGAGTAAGTGTATTTAAACAAGGCATATGTTTACAGATTTACAATTTGAATATAAGCATACCATACCCCTCTTCTAGGTATGAAAAAATCTATCCAGTACTCTTTTTCAGTGAGTCAGAAAAACTTTTTTCCTGTATTCCTCCATCATCAATGATGTAACATTCCACTAAGCAGAAGATGCTGCCTCTTTTTGTTCTTTATTATGGATAGAGAAGGCTGAGCTGGTAGCAAGAAGAACAGTCAAGTCCTTGGAGCTTCCATCAGCATCCATATCCCAGCAGTGTTTCTGACAACAGAAGCAAAATCCTGAAGTTGGCAGAAGATATGTGTAAAAATGTATGGCAGATACTTGGGGTCTGGAAATATAAGACACTGCAAAGAACCAAGACGGTATTCACAGGTTACTGTAAGAGTTCAGAGATCTGACAAGAGTTAGGAGCCAAGAATCTAACCTGAAAGGATCAGAACATGACTCACTTTTTTTAACTCTCTCACAACTGAGACTTTATTGGTTGAGTACACAGACATTTCAATTCTTAAAACATGGACCCAAACTCTAAGAGTCATACACTGTGTTCACGAACCCAAAAGAGCCACGTGTTGTTTCTCTATGAACTTATTCCAGTGATGTTCCATCCTAAGCTTGTCAAATTTTCCCTAAGACTTCACATAACAATTAAATGCTCACAGTTCTTAATTCCACTGACTCACAATTTTATGCCACATACAGTACATATTCAAAATTTCAGTCTTTCACAGCACATTATCACAATTGTTAGGAAAATGGACTGCCATGACCAGAGACAGTTCTGACAGGGCAAGGACGGAGGAGTGGGTTTTTAGGATACAGTTCTACTAGAAACACGAGACCAGAAATAACTGAAAATAGTGCAGACGCAAATGCACAAGACTCCAATTACCATTCAGTATGCTTTGTGTTGTAGGATATAAAACTAGCCCCTTCTATGGTATGTTATTTATGGTAACCCCCGAATCAGTCACAGCCTCTCCTGATTCAGTGTCCTGCTATTTTTTGGTTGTACCAAAAAATAAACAACCAGCAAGTGATTTATTTAACCTCTTAAAAAAATCATTTACACTTAAAAAATGGGATGAGGTGGGACTTCCTCCCACCTTTTAAAAATGTTTCTAGAGCTACTAAAAAACTCGCATTTACAAAATAGTTGATAAAAATATTCCTCTGGATTGTATAAGAAGGGAGGTGGGGACACCGACAGACACGATGGATGGTGCTATGGGATGGTCTGTATGTCAAGTGTGTTGCTGATTGGTCAATAAATAAATCACTGATTGGCCAGTGGTCAGGCAGGAAGTATAGGCGGGACAAGGAGGAGAATAAAGCTGGGAAGTGGAAGGCTGAGTCAGAGAGACACTGCCAGCCGCCAGGATGAGAAACAACATGTGAAGATGCCGGTAAGCCACGAGCCATGTGGCAAGATATAGATTAATGGAAATGGATTAATTTAAGCTGTAAGAAAAGTTACCAAGAAGCCTGCCACGGCCATACAGTTTGTAACCAATATAAGTCTCTGTGTTTACTTGGTCGGGTCTGAGCAGCTGTGGGACTGGCAGGTGAGAGAGATTTGTCCTGACTGTGGGCCAGGCAGGAAAACTCTAGCTACAGGATGGTTAGTCGGACTTGGCTTCTTTCTCTTCTACTTCAGAGGCTGGACTCTGGTTTTCAGTCTTTCCATTTTCTGCAGGCACATCTGTAGTTTACTGGTCAGCCATGTCAGCCTGTTTGCCCTTTGCTCCACTCTTCCCTTTTGTTTGCACTTTTTTGTCTAATGATTTATCCTTTCCCACGGCCTTCTTGTCCACCTTGTCAGGGGCGGGCTTGGCCAATAGCCTCCGGGAGCATAGCTTGGGCTCCACCTTAACCTTCCTCTTGGGCATCATATTGGCACTGGATAGGAGGAGAGTGCAATACAGAACCTGTCACAGAGCTTCTAATTACATCTTTCTTCTTTATGTTTCTATTACATACTAAAATATTGTCATCTCAACATTCAAGATGTTTGTCTTTTGGAGAATAATCATATGCAAACCACATCATTCAAAGAAGAGAGTCTATGAGAAGATGGTGGACAAGTAATTTAAGAATAGTAAACACAAAAGACTGAATCAGGGTAGGACAGAGGGGCTGAGTGTGTGAAATGGAAGACATCTTGGGCCACAGGTAGATATTTACGTTGGTTTTATTGCAGATTTCAAATGTCTGAAAACTTATGAAAGCATCATTATATTTCATCCATGTCTTTCTTCCTTTCTGCTCTGCATCTATACATATGTAATATAAGTGTTTTTGCTCAGTTCCTCTTTTCTCTATGCCTAGCATCCTCTAAATACAAGTCATAAAGCCTATGCAAAAACCTACTATTATTGCTCTGCTAAATGTACATACTGTTAAATTAACTCAAGATTAATTATTATTATACTCATGAATTAGTGCATTTCTCAGTTCTCAACAGAGAATCTTCGTTTTACAGTAGATGGCAATTAACACAGAGACTCGTCAACAGTCAAGGCACACAGAGTAAGAGACTAAGAATATGCAGCCCTAAATAGTACATCTACACCATAGCCTCTACTACCAATGCTCAGAGCATATTTGCAAAGATGGCAGAGAAAGTATATAAGAGCCAGAGGTGGTAAATTACTATCACAAATAAACATTTACCAAATACAGAAGGGCAGTTGCATACATGAACTCACAAATGTTGTGACATCATACAAAAAAAACCCATGCAATCTCAAGCCACACAAAATTCTAGAATGGAGTGTGGTGGTAGGCATGGCATCTCATCTCTGTGTCAGAAGATATTGGTAATTTATAACTTCTGGGAGAGGGAGGGTACATTCTCATTAATATTGTAGCCCCCAGTAGGTTGCCAACACTTTAGTTGAAAGTCACACATTCAAGAATATATGGGTATCACAAAAAAGAGAGGAGAAAATATAATTAAAATTCACTTAATTAGATTATCAAAAATTAGCAAAATGATCCAAAACTATTCAGATCATGCAAAAGAAAAATAAAGCTACAGGGTGAGAATATTGAGGACTGAACAGGCTGATATGATGTCAGCAACACTTATTGGGCTCTGGAATCATCTTTCATCCAGGAACCTGACTATTGCACATATCATCACAAAGTCTACAGTAGTGAAATCCCAATGTCTACAAACTATTCCAATAGCATTCCAAGTATGAGTCCATATACTGATGAGAATGTGCTGCCAATATCACCAGGGATATGGATCCAAAATCTCTGTGACATAACACCTGTGTTTATCAAAGCACAGAGCCATTTTTAAATGCGCACCAACAGAAAATCCCATTATATTACACAATGCATGTAGTCCAACAAAATTGTTTGAAGCTGTAAGAGTGATGTATACTGGTTATATCTCTGTTTCTGGGTAGAAATGTGAGATAATGCATATGAACAAAAGATATGTAGCCATACTGCTTTTGATCCTGTGCTGTTATCTCAGTCTCACACTGCCCATCTATAGAACCCTTAGCTGCATATGCTGGGGCTTGATGCAGGAGGGTGACTTAAACACTATCAGAACAAGAGGCAATAATAACACGATGAATATAGATTGCTGGAAGGAGATACAATCATTGTTGAGATCTCCCTAAATCTACCCAAGAATAAAATTAGGAAGCCACACTGTTCAGTTGGGAGTTTGAAAAATAATGACCCAGGCAAGACACCATTTTCCCATCTCAACCTTTTGGCCAACCCTGTGACAGTACCTTCTGAAGACACTAGAAATGTCTCTGTACCTGTAGCCTCTGTTTCTCACAATTTGTTAGGTCTCAGATACGGTTATCAGCTACCAAGAGCTACAATTTTTCTTTCCTGAAGCCCAACTCTTTCTGCCTTTGAAGGGGAAGATGTCCATCCATGTTATACTACAAATACTATAAATTTTCACTAGTATCTTGAATTAAAGATGAAGCTTGGAGTACAGGCAAGTGTGTGAGAAACATGGTCTGCTCTGGGTGTGCAGGGCTAAATATATCAACAAATGTGGATTCCTTGAGAGGTTCTGGGAAAGACCAGAAGGATTCTCCTCTCAATGGGGTACTGTAACAAGTGTCAGGCATGTGGAAGTACTGCTCAATGTATTCTACAAACTGTTAATGTCATGCATAAACGTTTATTGTAAGCTCTTCCTCTAAATAAGGTAATATCTTGCGGGCTGGGTTGATTTGACTCTATTTTCTCCACTGACTGTGGTTAGGTCTATTAGTTAAGCAGCCTGATAAACTACACTCGCCATTTTGAACATAAAACAAATGTCTTAAGTAAGCTACACCAGTGCATGCTGTCAAGACTGCATTGGACATTTTAAACATCCCAGATGCTATGTACTATTCATATTTGTGAACTAACCAAGATCTGGCATCATCTAGGAAATAAGCCTTCCAGCATCCTTGTGAGAGATTTTCTTTGTAACCTCTGATTGTGCCTGTGAAATATTACATTGGTTATACAAATTAAGCAGAAAATCCAATCCCATAAATTATTAAGATACTGTGTTAAACTTTTAAAAACAATATTTTTATTTATTCTTTGAAAATTTCATATATGTGTATAATGTATTTGGGGCACATATTTACCTCCCACTCTTGCAAAAGGTCCCACAATCCATCTCCTTCCTAATTTCATTTTCATTTCTGTTTGTTTATGACCAATATTTTAAACTCACTGAATCCAATGGATGATGCCAATATAATTATGAGTATGGGATCATCCACTGTGGCTTAAGTAACCAATTAGCATCACCAAGTAGAAATAATAGTGACTGTCCCTCTCACAGAAGTCACTATCTTCCCATTGTTCCTCAGCTAGGCATGAGGTCTTGGGAGTCTGTTACCCATTCATGTTTGAATTGTTAAGTAACTTGATATCGTCCAGGTTTTATGCAATAATCACAGATGCTATGCACTCATTTGCTCAACAGTCATTTGACCAGCAGACAACATTTCACAGAGTTCTTTCCCATCCCCTAGTTCTTTCGGTTTTTCTCCATCTTCTATGACATTCCTTGAGGCTTGAAAAGCAGAGGGGAGAGTCCTCATAATGCTCCCAATGGCCATTAATTCTCAGCATGTTGAACAGTCTCTGTCCTAATCACTGCCCACTGCATTAGCAATCTTCAAAGTTTAGCACAGCACAAATCTCTGGATAGAGATTTAGAAGAAGTTTTTGGCAAGCTACTAGCTTCATGAAAATTCATGAAAGGCCCTTGGGGTTGAACTGAGTACACTTTCTCCCTCTGGTGGCTGTTTTTCACTTTCAGGCCTCTTGGAAAGTGATGGTTTTTAAGTAGGACACATATCACTGGTTAAGGGGTTTGGAGTAGGGAAAGTTAAAATGTTCCAAGACTCACTCATAGCTCTGAGGACTGAACTGAGAGCTTTGAGTTTTAGTATAGGGCTTCCTGACATCCAACTAAGGCTGACAACCCAGGCTGAGACATCACACAAATATGAGGTACACCACTCCACAGTATTTTCATGAACTGTGATTTAAGTTACTTGTGCTCTATCTGTGGTTTGGTAGACAACTTAATGGGCAAAAAACCACTTTCACATTAATTTTGATTGGTATGTTATTTTACCTGCCCTATTGAATTATTAGTTACTATTATTCTCTTACCTGATATGTAAATTAAAATCTAATAAGGGTATAGCTATACGTGTCTAAAAAAATATAGTATGAATTGAGTTTGGTATTATCTGTGATATCACATGTATATTGGGGTCCTGAAACATTCTCCTGGGAGGAAGATGGCCTCTTCAATTATACTTCCCCACAGTCCATAGCTGATTCCTACTTTGCAAGGCTAAATAGAATGTTGTCATAGTCTCTGGGTTCCTTGCCCATCCTCCCTTTTCAATTGCCATTACTTTTTCACATAAAAAATATACCCCTAGAAAAATTTATTTGTTTCATATATAACCCAGGCATTAGCTGAGCCTATTTACACCTTTGGAAATAATTCTTTGACTACTGTATCAGTTACTTTTTCATCACGGTGACAAATACCTCACAAAACAGCTTTAGAAGAGAACAGATTCATTTTCTTTCATTTTTAATTTTTGAGAACATAATTATAACAGTTCTCCTTTTAATTCACTCCAAAACCTCCCATATACCCCTCCTTACTCTGTTTCAAATTCATGGCCTTTTTAATAATTAATTGTTATTACACATACATATATATTCTTAAATATGACTTATGACCTGATCAGCCAGTATACAATGTTTATACACACAATATATATATGCATACATATATATGTACATTCTGTATCTTTATATATATATATATATATATATATATATATATATACACACACACACACACATATGTGCATACAGATGTACTCACAACATGTGTGGTGGTTAGAGGAAAACTTCAAGAGTTGATTCTCTCCTTCCACCATATAGGCACAAAAAAATCAAACTCAAGTCATCAGACTTGGAGCAACTGCCTTTACGTACTGACTCATCTCAATGGCCCATGTTCTCTTTTTGCTTTAGGACAGAAACTCAGCTTAGGATATCTAGTCAGTCATATTTAGGGTCAGTCTTGCATCCTCAGATAAACCTCTCTGGCTGCACCCTCACAGACATATGCATATTTGTGTCTCCTGTTAATTCTGAATCCTGTCAAGTTGACAGTCAAGACTAACGAACATAAGCCTATCCTTGGGCCAGTAAGATGACCCAGCAGGCAAAGGCACTTGCTGCTGAGTCTGACAACTTGAGTTTGAATCCTCAAACCCACATGATAGAAGGAGAGAATCCCTATTTCAGGTTTTCCATTGACCTCAACATGAATGCTAGATAAAATATCACCATACCATACCACTCACTCCCCTCCTCATATATATATAAACAAACACATATGCAAACATGCACACACACACACACATACACACTCAACTTGTGCACATGTTTGCTCACACAGATATACAATAAGTAAATGTAAAACTACTTAAAGTCTTTCCTTTCTCAACTTGACATGCAAATATACTCATTTTATGTATAACAATACATCAAGGTCCTCAGGGACTCATGAGCATATCATAATAAAAAACAAATTTTGTTCACCTGGAACAGTCTCAGATCTTTAAGTTCTAGCATTGTTTAAAATAACAAACTCCAAAGTCTCTTCTGAAAGTGGAGGCAACATCTCAACTGAGAGCTATTATTAGATGAAAATCTAGTTACACGTTTCCAGTGTACAATGGAACACAGTGAACTTTCCTGTTCCAAAAGGTAGGAGTAGAGGCTAACAAGGGTCACTTAGAAGAACCAGACTAAAATCCCTCAGAGCAGACAACAACTTCTGCAACATCTAGGTTTCTTTGTGGCATCATTTGGCCTCAAATACCTTCATGTAGCATCTGCTGCAGTTTTGTCTTGGAGAACAGAAAACTTCTCACCTGGGTTGGCTCCTCTTCAAGGCTATAGATTTCTTTGATGACTATCCCAGGACCTTGGCATTGCCCATACACCAACGTCTCTACTTCAAAAGAGATTTCATCTCCAGAGTTTCAAACAATGGACTCCTAAGATTTTGTTTCAACATATATGATCCTGTACTTGTTTCCTGGTTTTGTCAGACTTTTAAAACCTTGGTGTCAGCCAGTATGAACCTATATGCACATTGGAAGTCTTCAAAATCAGAACCATGAAAATGATACGCCCAAGTTGTGCTGATACATCAATATGTGCTCTGCCCTCTTCTGCCACAGTTACAGTGGTCTCTGAGAGCTAAAATAACTGAAGCTGAAAAATAATTTCCTACACAGTTGTTTTTTAGCAGGAAACTACTTCAGTATCATTTTCAACTCAGAGGCTTCCTTTAAATGAAATTATATTTTCAAAAATTGGAGGATTGATGTAGTAGACTCTTGCATAAGTATATCTGCCCCATTGTCCAGAGCAAAACATGGTGCTTCTCTTTAATGGAACCAATCTCTTCAACCTCAACCTGTGTTCTCTGCGCTCATGCTTCAAACACATATCCTTTTACTCACCAAACTGCACATTTTTCTGCACTTATTCTCTTATCTGTAGAGCTGACTTTCAACACTTCAAAACAAAATCATTCATTTTCTTATCTGTAGAGCTGACTTTCAACACTTCAAAACAAAATCATTCATTTTCTTTGAAGAAACACTACGCAAGATATTTGTTAACAAAACATCATAACTATGGGTAAGAACACACAGCTTTATTGACTTCTAGTCTCACATACTCAAGACATTCAGCTAAGTGAAGAATTATGTATTAAATAAGATACATACAAAAGAAGTTTGGACTTAGAGTGACAGATAATATCCTCCATAAATCTGTACTGATATGTTGAAAGCAAAGAATAATTAAAAGTTAGATACTATGTAAAACCACATAAGTTACATACTTCTGGTAAGTTTAGGGAACTTGGTTATTCTTTCTTTTGCATTCTAAACAAAGCAGGACCCGAACACAGAGGAGCTATGAGGCATAGGGACAAGGGAGTAAGTACATGGTGGGGAAACACATAAAGATTAAAGTGGTGATGTCCATCAGCCACCAGTTTGAATTAACAAAATGAGCAATACAGGCATCCAAGAATGTGGAGATGGTATAAAATGCTAGAAAGCTGGATATTAGGCCTAGGCTGCTCTGGGTGGCTCTAGACTCATGGAAGATTATTGTGAAAATGAGTGCTGTGGATGTGTTGAACCTGCTTCTTGTGCCTGTATAGAGTGACAGCAATGGAGATGCTAGAACACAGAGAACAGAGAACAAAACTTCAGGGAACACCAATAATGCTGTTTACACTGACTGTATGATTTTACCATGGTGTATAGTGGAGCAGATTATAAAAATCTATCTTGTGCCAGGCGGTGGTGGTGCACACCTTTAATCCCAGCACTCAGGAGGCAGAGGCAGGCAGATCTCTGTGAGTTTGAGGCCAGCCTGGTCTCCAAAGCGAGTTCCTGGAAAGACGCAAAGCTACACAGAGAAACCCTGTCTCAAAAGACCAAACCAAAAAAAAAAATCTATCTTGTATGTCATGATTTTGCTTTCCCACATATTATAGTTATAAACAAAGAAAAATATATTTATCTTTATATATAAGACCCAAAAGGTAGACCTGGAAAGGCCAATGTATTTTGTAGTTTTAACTTTAAGATTGTTCCAACAAAAGCCACTTGGGCTGATGGTGATGGCCTTGAAGACACTCAAGAGGCAAGTGGTACTGATGGACATACTCTTGCCAACTCTCCTAAAATACAAAATAAGTCTGCATCCAAAGTCATCGAAGAACCCTTTCAACCCAAAGGCTGCCATTATCTGTAGTACTACTTTAGAGAGAATAATCAAGGAGTTGGCCATGATCAGATGTGTGAAAATCAAGTGTGTTCTTTAATGTGCATTCGCTGTAGTAAATGAGAAGATAATAGAAAAGAAGACAGGCATTTTCCACAATTCCAACTACAGCCTGTGTTAAGAGCACTATTCCTATTGCCAGTTCCCAGTAGTCCAGTCTAACAACTAACCACATTTTCTTTCATATTATAGTAGTGATCATTCCTCTTATAAAAGTAAAACATTCATTGTGTCTCTATGTGTTTCACTGCCGAGGACAATTTCAAGAGCCATGCCATATTGCCTGCCTGAGTTAAGTTTCTGTTGTCCAGTATTGAGCCACTAACCAGAAACTTTTGACATGCCTGGACAAGTCCTGAGTTATTAGAAAATAACTTAACATTTCCTTATCTTTCTGCTACAGTGACCATTAGTAACAATGTTTTGTGGTTAGGTTGTTTGGTTGGGTTGCTTGGCAACTCAACAGTCCCCTGATCTTTTCCCAAAGAAAGTTTCCTGGTCTGCTTACTATAAAACCCACCTGAGAAAAATAAAATTTTGCAGCTTGATCAGAATACTGTCTTGCTGTCAATTCTTTGTGTCTCTTGTCCCATCATTCGCCATTCCTCCTTCTAGGGTCTCTGCTGAAGATCCCGCTGGCCTGGACAGTTCACCTAAAGTAGTAGAAGCTGTTTGTTAAACTAAAAGCTTAGGGTTTCTTTTTAAAATATATTTTTGGCAGTTTTGAAGTAGGAAATTCCAAAATGTGTCATTAGAAAGATATCATTAAGGAATAGCTAATGATGGTTTGGTAGAAACAGAGAAAGTGAGAGTAAAGTCAACTGAAGCACCATCTAACATTCATAGGTCAAACTGACCTTAGCTTGTCATGTGGAGAAAGGGACAAACTCACCACCCAGAGATAACCAATATAGTTCTCAGTGGATATATCAATCACAAAATCTAATATTTAAAGACAAGCAATGAACACATTTAATAACAAATATGTGTCTACTGTCTTAAAATGCTTTGTTTTCTTTTTATTGTTTGAGAATTTCATGCATGCAAATAATACATTTTGGTCAACTACATCTGCATCTCCTCCCTTACACTTTACTAAAAATATTCACTAACTCTAAATTTCAGAGTCTTTCTGCTCCTCCTTTAGACTAAAATCCCTGAACCTTTTAGAGGAAATGTGATGATCTACCATTTAGAGCTAAGTATGTCACACTCTTTCATTATCTACATATTGGGAGGTTTCAGGTCTGTATATAAATCATATACTGTCAAAAAAAAGTTTCTCTGCTGAGGGTTGAGAGATACAATAATCTATGGTTATAAATATAGTAATTCATGAGGTAATTAATAGCACATTCATTTAATATAATTACAGTACTAGCTTATCCTTGGGGCCTATGACCTAGCCTACCACAAGCTTTTATTCCAGCTAGTGGTACTAGGCATGAGTTGCACCTTTGGGGATAGGACTTAAATCCAAACAAAAAGTCATTGTTTATTCCTATAATATTCATAGCACTGCTGTATCAGTGAGTATACCTCATCAGGTCAGGTATTATTATATCTTAAGGGGTTCATTTTTTGAGTAATGTTGGTGGATTCTTCTTTTTTTATTGAGTGCATCACACTTTCCAGAACTATGGAAGTGAATGAGAATGGACAAAGTTTCCAAATGGGGACCAGTTTTATATTCCCCTCTCATTGACTCCCTTATGTAGTCTCTTGAGAAGGAGAACCTTAACTTTGTGCTTTGAAAGGAAACCAAGAGCAATAGCAATAGACTAAGAGCTGTCAAGAACTTTTGTACACTTTTAAAAGAGCTAAATAAGAAGTAGGCATAAACTTTGAGATCTTTGGCAGCAGTTAACTCTGCAGCTCACACATGATTGAGCCTGTATGATAATGAGTATTCAGAGATGGGTAATGCCTGAGGGGCGCTCACCAGCCTAAGACAGAGTGCTGTGTGGCCTGGACAGGCGTCTCCATGATGGGTAAGGTGACCTGCTGACATCCCACGCAACCTAAGTCAGGAGCTCATTTTTTTAGTAAAAGGGGGACCTGTAGGATACTGGCCCCCATTTTGGGTAACTGTTGCCTTGCTTGCTGCCCTTGACCTTGATATCCTCCCTATGCTGATTTCCTGCTGGTTTCCACCCTCCTGAATGCTTAAGGGAAGTTCTTTGTCTGTGTATCCTGCATAATGGGTGTTAAGAGCTCAGATGCAAGATTGTAAAACATTGGTAGAGAACTTCTGCCCTCCGAGGTTCTCCCATTGTGCTGTAAGCCTGTATTTAAGACTTCTTCCCTCCAATAAACGACATTCAGCATGAAAAAAAAAGGAAAAAAAAGAATTTGTCATTTTCTAAATAATGACACTGGTAGAAAATTTAAGGAAGTAATAAAATTGTAGGGGATGTGTTAAAAAAAAAAGAAGTAGGCATAAGTACCTACTTAAGAACTTCACTTATGGGCCAAGGTCTACACTCAGGGAAATGAAGTAGGAGACAATGTGAAATAGAAAATGACCAGCATTCCATCATAATGTGAGCCATGTGGGCTGTTCTTTAGTCCAAGTCCTTAAGAGTCACTCTGCCAGGTTCTGATAAGCAACAATTGTTCTATACAGGAACATGACATATGGCTTGTCACATAACTGAAATCCAAAGTTCTTGCAAGTATAGTCATAACAGAATCCACAGAGTAAACTGTGAAATCTGTGAGTCATAATGAGAGGTTGTGAATCAGTGTTATAAGTTTCTTCTTTAATTTTCATGTCAAATGTGGAAAGTCAAGTTATCTTTATTATGAAGGTAGATAATACAAATACATAGAATGACTGTCTGAATTCATAACACAGAGACAGGGTGAAAAGATAGGAACCTGGATAGATCTAGTTTGGTGCAAAAGCTATCACCTAACCTCTGTGATCTTCAAAGCATTCAGTCTAATGATGCAACACTCCACACACAGGCTGCCTATTTTCATAAGTCATTATTTTATTTACATTACTAACATTTTACTGAACAGTTTTTATTGTAAGTGGTTCTCATTTTAATGTTTAAATTTCTGAACCCACTGTCAAATACAAATTGAAACTTAAAGCAAGAAACATGCTAATAGAGTCTGTTGAGATGAAATCTTATGCATTATGTAAGTTTAAAAACAAGTGGGAAATGAGTCTGCAACTTTATCTCATGGTGGGGTACTCTCTCACAATTCTCTGGGCTGTAGGTTAGACTAACACCACCAAGAACTAATTAGGAAAGTCATGACATCAGATTGAGTCTAGCACTAGAATATTGCTAACCAAAACAAACCACACAAATTAGATTTGGTTATAATCATCATTGTCCAGTATTCCTATTACACTTCCACTTCAACCAAGTTTGAAAGGAGAGTGAGAGGACCCACAATTATTACGCCAGTGACTGTTAAGCCACACCCACTTTCTGTCTCCATATCTGTACCACAATGTAGCATTACATAAGAACAATTTTATTACAGATGCCGAATTGCACATCCAGGATGATATGATTCCTATCATTCAATTCCTAAGATTCTTGCTGACATTAATCCTTGAAATACACACATACACACACACTAATACTGATGAAATAAGTCTACATTTCATGTTAAAAGTAACATGAGCATCAAATTGATTGATTACTTAAAACTTTGACCTCATTTAATTGGGATCATTCACCCAGAGACATTATCAATTAATTATATTAATTAATGATTAATATATTGAATGAAATGGTTCCTAATTATATCCTGCTATACTCTTAGATTTGTGCTTTGTCCAGTAATTAGCAGATAGGCTTCCTCCATCAGCAAATGGAGCAGATGTAGAGTCCCACATGTAGACATTATACAGAGAGAGTTTACATTGGGGACCTACAAAGATTTGTTTAAGGTCAATGATACCTCTATAATGCATTCAGCTCTTGGCCAAGGATTTGATTTTCTTCCTCATCTCCCTTTTACCTCAGTTACTTCTCATCCCAGAGTAATTCTTCCAGATCTAAGACATCTCTTCTTACTTTCTCTGCCTTTGAGACTAAGGTCCCAAATCCTCATCTGACTCAATCTGTAGGATGGTAAGCTTAGTGTGCAGATCAGACATCATGACAGCCAGCACTATGGCACAGGGATTCAGTACAATCCTGAGGTAAAACTTCATGGCTCTCTGACCTCACCTCTCTTCTGAACTGCAATTTTCAATTCATCTTCAGCGACAACAACAACACTGGCTTTGGGAGTCAAGAACTTTTCCAAAACTTTTTCAGTTACTAATCAGCAAAGCCACTTATGAGTTTCCTGTGAGTGTCTCCAACAGACAAAGTTGTTACTCTGGTTTCTTAACTTTTTATTATTGACAAACAGGGATAAAACATGCAAAGAATTCTGAGATCTGTTTTAGGAGAGAATTGTAAACAGGTTGTGTGTTCCACTGGTTTGCAGATCTCACTGAATTCTTCTATGTCAAATGAAGTTGAGATGTGGAGGACTGATGAGGAATTATGGATTGGGAAGCCCATCAAGTTACTATTTGACAAAGGAAGGTGGAGAAAACTGTTAGATGTTAGATGCCTCACTAGAGATATCCAGAAACAGATACTGGATTAAACATACCTTGAAGTCTTTTTTTTTTTTTTTTTTTGGTTTTTTCAAGACAGGGTTTCTCTGTGTAGCTTTGCGCCTTTCCTGGAACTCACTTGGTAGCCCAGGCTGGCCTCAAACTCACAGAGATCCGCCTGCCTCTGCCTCCAGAGTGCTGGGATTAAAGGCGTGCGCCACCACCGCCCGGCTACCTTGAAGTCTTGAAGAACACTCTGCACAGAGAGGAAATGGACAGCAGGTTAATTTTTCATGGAATGACCTAATGACACTATGTGGAAAGAACCAGAAGAGTTTCAGGGACTCAGCCATGAGACATTCCACTTTCCAAGACATCAGTGAGTTTTTACCATAAGCTTTGTGCTTTCCTGTCTTTTAAACAATACAAAACAGCCACTGAAATTCTCTCATAGGGGCCATTCCCTACAACCCAAGGGGAAAAATACATAGACTCTTTAAGATGAAATTTGGAACTCCTGACAAAAGAGAGAAAAAAAGAGACAGACAGAGACAGAGACACAGAGAAAGACACAGAGAGAGGGGAGAAAAATCAATGAAATAGTTCCTAATTATATCCTGCTATACTCTTAGATTTGTGCTTTGTCCAGTAATTAGCAGATAGGCTTCCTCCATCAGCAAATGGAGCAGATGTAGAGTCCCACATGTAGACATTATACAGAGAGAGTTTACATTGGAGGTCTCTATCAGTTCCCTCCCCTCAGAACTTAAGGAACCCTGAGGAAGAGGGGCAGAAAAATTGTAGGAATCACAACTCACTTCAAAATTGATCAAAGGTCATATTTAAGAGTGGTCTGTGAAACAAAAGCCAAAAGAATAAACTGGCTATATTCCATTACAAATTTGATTTTGGGAAGATCTGGGCATTAGAAAGCACCCATGGGTCTTGGCAGAAAGTGTTAAGTTTGGCATTGGGATAAATAGAGCCAGGAGTCAGTTAAATGCTGCATTTCTTCCAACAACCTGTCAGGGGTTGACCATGGTCAAAGTTGTAGACTATGAGGTCAAACATTTAGGATAGAAAGCTGTAAGGAATGTTACTTTTAAATCATCCACATTTTTCACAGAATGACCTCTGGTTCTCTATTGAGTTTTTTCAAAGAAAGAAATGAAGTAAGTTACTAGAGTGTACTGGGGAATTGTGTTTAGAAAGACATTGGCCACAGAGCTTACAAGGAGGCCATTAGAAGTCATTGTGTGAAGCAGTGAAGGTGAGGACTGAGTCGCATTGGAGACCCAAGAAAGTGGATATTGCCAGAGCCCTGAGACATCTGCAGAGAAAAGTTGCCTACAGGGTTTGAAATGAATTGGAAAGGATATGTATGTTTCAGGCACAGAATTGGATTGGTTGTGACCTCTAAGCCCATAAAATGAAGCCCCAGTTAGCAGACATGGAGCTCTATAGTATATGATATTGGGCTTGCTGGCTTTCTATCTCCATTTGGTCGAGTGTTTCTTCACTATTTGGGGATGGAAATGTATATTCGTTACCATTTCATACTAGACATAACTAATTTATATTTGATTCTTCAAAGGCTCAAAGCTAAGGGAGTACCTTGAAGCTTAGAAGAGATTGTGGACATTTAGCTTTTCAACAGTGTACACACTGTTAAATATTATGAGGACTTTTTAAGTTGGCCTAAATGGATTTTACACCATGAGTTGTGTATAAATTGCCAAAACAGAAGCAAAATGTTGTTATGTATATGAAAAATATCATCTAGAATATCTTGGTATTTGTCTCCTGCTTTTTTGCACTCCTTGGGGCTATTAAAGATCTCTTAGTTGGTTGAGATTTCCTTGATGGATGAAATACATCACTGCAGACAGGCCTTGTGAATTATATAGCCTCGTCCTAATAACTTCTATGTTTATGCTTCCTGTGTGTTGATTTAAATGTGATCAGCTGGCTTTCTGCTCCTGCCTCCTTGCTTTTTCTAACTCTCACAGCAACTCCCCAGTGATGATGGATTCTTTCCCTCTGAAACCATACTCTGAAATAAGTGCTTTCCCTTCTGTCGCTTTCCATGATGATATTCTTTAACAGTGAAGCAATAACTAACACAACATCCTACTGCAAGTCCATACTGCCTCTGTGCCAGAGCAGAGGACTGACTGCAGTCTCAGTAGCTTCTACACAGGGTAATTTCACAAGTGCATCATTGGTGAGTATGGAGTCAGGTTCCAGGCTGGGAGAAGGACACAGACCTCCATATGATCACCCTCTCTAGATGTAAACTGTTAAAAGTTCCAATACTCACATCATCCACGACTTTCATGTAGCCCTTCTAGTTTTCTCTGCACCCTCTATTCTGTCACCTTTCTGGGGAAGTTCTCTCTATTCCAAACACATCAGTCTTACCCCTCTTTATCTTCAGCCACTCCTGTAAGCACCACCAACCGACATCTGTCTGCCTTCTTCTTGACGTATACCAAGCCCCAATGTTAGACCATTCCTTGTATGATCTTGGCCTAACAAACTTGAATGTCACAGTACACAACTTCCAGTCATCACTTAACTCTGAGTGAATATAATGCATACCTCTGCCCCCAATTCATATCTATATAGTCATTGCCATTTCCCATAGTCCCCATTAATTCACTCTTCCTTATAGTCATCCTTGACTCCTTTAATTATCTCTGCTCATATTTCTTCAGTCCCCATTTCAATCTCTCAAATGTGTTTGTTTATTCTTTTTTGTTTGTTTGTTTGTTTGTTTTTCGAGACAGGGTTTCTCTGGTTTGTTTATTCTTATTGTAGTTGGTCTTAATGTCAACTTGCCCCAAATTAGATCATTTGAGCAGAAAGCTGCAACTCAAGAATTGTCTTGATTGCTTTAGTTGATGTGTGAAGACCCAGCAGGAGTGTGGGCAACAGCTTCTCTTAGAAGCCTAGATATAAGAAGCAGAGCAGATGGAAGATTAATTACTTGGCCTTTTCCTTTGACAGCAAGTGATATACCTTGATACTAGTGCTGACAGTTCCTTTACTGATATCCTATCCTTTTCTCAGGCTTCCACCATGGACTAAAGACCAGAAATTCTCCAAGGTTTTCCAGGGTTTTGGAACCAAACTGGGGAAGATAAGGAACACAGATCAAAGAACTGAAAAACTACCATGATGTTGACCTCTGCAAGGTGAGTCAAGCATTGTGGTATTATTCCAACTGTAGAGACACCCAACATCAGGCATCAGTATGTCAGTAGTAATTAAATTTTAGCATAAACTGATTTAATAAATTATTTAATATTTATAAATTACATATAAGCATTCATCATATTGGTTCTATTCCTCAGGAGAACTCTGAAAACTATAATTACTAAGAAAATGAAAGAAAACATAAATGCTTTCATGGCACCATTTTCCTGTCTACAACTATTCCAGTCTCAGTTATGCAGTGACTGGAGCAGAAACATACATTTGGGTCCTTCCTTTAACTGAAAATATGTGAGGAAAATAAGTCTTACAAAAATAACTACTAGCAAAATTGCCAAAATAATAGGTTGCTTTCCACAAACTGACAGCAAGACATCAATGCTGAAGACAACACCCACCACACTCTTTGAACATGAAGAGGTAGAGTTGTTGCTGCATAGAACCTTCACCCCTATGTCCAAGTATTTTTGTTATGAGAAGGGACCCTGCTGGCTACCAAAACAGAAATGTAAACACCAGTCAGAGACTAGATAGCCCATAGACCTAGGACAAAACCAAACACTACCTGTCTAAAAAAAAGAAAAAAAATTGCTCTTAGTGATATTCTACTACACTCTTATATACTTATTGAGCCATCATCAGAGAAGCTTCCTCCAGAAGCTTACAGAAACAGAGACCCATAGCCAGACATTGCACAGCAAGAGAAACCTTGGAACACATAGCTCTAAATGGGATGTCTCCATCAAATCCCTCCCCTCAGAGATCAGGGAACCCTGAGGTAAAAAGGTGGAAAGAGTAAAGAGCCAGAGGGGCTAGAAGACACCAAGAGTACAAGACCCTTTAAATCAACAGAGCAAAGTTCATATGAAATCACAGAGAGAGCAATCGTAGGGCCAACATGGATCTGCACCTGGTCCTCTGCATATATATTATCGTTTAAGTTTAGTATTTTTATGGGAATCTTGAGTGTGTGAGTGAGTGGGTCTCTGAATCTTATGGCTTCTCTTCTGGTACATGGACTGCTCTCACCCAATGTGAGGTTGAACTGTTGACCTTGTGTATATCCTACTTCACAAATGAGTCTGTCAGATACGCTAAGCCTATAGGCTGAAGATGATGCCCCAGCAATGCGGAGAAACCTCAGGTGACTGTCCAGGGAGCTGGCTGTTTCTGTCAACTCACAAATTTTTTGGAAGTTGCTTGCATGCACTTTCTGTTTTTATTTTTGTTAGCTAATATTATTTCCTTCTTGGGTCTCTGAGGGAGTTGAAGATTAGTTAGTTATAGTTGAAGATTAGTTAGTTATAGTTGAAGATTAGTTAGTTATAGTTGAAGGTTAGTTAGTTATAGTTGAAGATTAGTTAGGATAAAAAGTGAATTAGCTACATTTTGTACTTACCAAAATAGGATAGATAATGAAATTATTTTCTCTGAATTTGTCAAATACAAATGAACTAGACATTGTTTAGGTATTTATTACTTGTATATATTATATATTGTTATTGTACTTTTGTATATACTTTTTCTTTTGCTAGTTATAACCTTTTTCTTTTTATTAAAATAGAAAAGGGGAAATATGGTGGTATTTTACTTGTACTGAAATGTGATTTTAATTGTATGTTAATAAATAAAGTTGCCTGGGGGTCAGAGCTATTAGAGCCATAGCAAAAGCATTGCGGTGGTGGCGCACACCTTTAATCTCAGCACTTGGTAGACAGAGCTAGGTAGATCTTTGTGTGTTCAAGGATAGAGCCAACATTGGAGACACACGCCTTTAATCTCAATACCATAGAGGACCTGGAGGGCTGTACATAAAGGCAGTGACGAAGCAGTCATGTGTTTGGGTTTATAACCAATGAGAAGGCAGAACAGCTAGACTGTATAAAGACATACACACAGGAAGTAGGCCCTTTTCGGAGAGCTCTCTTGGCTGAAGCAGGAAAGGTAAGGCTCTTAGTTCTGACCTCTTGGCTTTCTTCTCTGAATCAGCTCTGTGTTTCTTATTTAATAAGACGGTTGGTTACATCTACAGTGAGGTTTTTTTTCTTTCAGTTTGTTTATATGGTGTATTACATTGACAGACTTTCATATGTTGAACCCCCTTGCATCTCTGGGATGAAGCCTACTTGATCATGGTGGATAATTGTTTTTGATAATTGATAATGTGTTTTTGGAGTCTGTTTGCAAATATTTTCTTGAGTATTTTTGCATCAATGTTCATGAGGGAGATTGGTCTGTAGTTTTCTCTCTTTGTTGCATCTTTGTTTGGCTTAGGAATCAGGGTAATTGTAGCTTCATAGAAGGAGTTTGGTAATGTTCCTTCTGTTTCTATTGTGTGGAACAACTTGAAGAGTATTTGTATTATCTCTTCTTTGAAGATCTGATAGAATTCTGTGTTGAAACCGTCTGGTCCTGGGCTTTTTTTTTGGTTGGGAGACTTTTAATAATTGTTTCCATTTCCTTAGGGGTTATTTGTCTATTTAAATAGTTTATCTGGTCTTCATTTAACTTAGGTATGTGGTATATATCCAGAAAATTATCCATTTCTTTTAGATTTCCCAGGTTTTTGAAGTATGACCTGATGATTCTCTGGATTTCCTCAATGTTAGTTGTTATGTGTCTCTTTTCATTTCTGATTTTGCTAATTTGGATGCTCTCTCTCTGCCTTTTGGTTAGTTTGGATAAGGGATTGTCTGTCTTGTTGATTTTTCAAAAGAACCAACTCTTTGTTTCATTGACTCTTTGTATTGTTTTCTTTGTTTCTATTTCATTGATTTCAGCTCTCGATTTGATTACTTCCTGGCATCAATTCCTTCTGGGTGGCTTTGCTTCTTCTTGTTCTAGAGGTTTCAGTTGTGCTGCTAAGTCACTAGTGTGAGATTTCTCCAATTTCTTCATGTGGGCATTTAGAGCTATGAATTGTCCTCTTGGAACTGCTTTCATAGCGTCCCATAAGTTTGTGTATGTGGCATATTCATTTTCATTGATCTCTAGGAAATTTTTAATTTCTTTCTTTATTTCTTCCTTGACCCATTGGTGATTCAGTTGAGCATTATTCAATTTCCATGAGATTTTAGGCTTTCTGTAATTTTTGTTGTTGTTGAAATCCAACTTTGAACCTTGGTGGTCTGATAGAACACAGGAGGTTATTCCAATTTTTTTTGTATCCGTTGAGATTTGCTTCATGGCCAAGTATGTGGTCAAATTTAGAGAAGATTCCATAGGGTGCTGAGAAGGTATATTCTTCTTTGTTAGGATGGAATGTTCTGTAGATATCGATTAAGTCCATTTGAGCCATAACATCAGTTATGTCTCTTATTTCTCTGTTACATTTCGATTTGGCAGTTCTGTCTAGTGGTGAGAGTGTGGTGTTGAAGTCTCCACTATTAATGTGTGGGGTTTTATGTGTGATTCAAGCTATAGTAATGTTTCTTTTACATATGTGGGTGCCCTTCTGTTTGGGGTATAAATGTTCAGAATTGAAACTTTGTCTTGGTGGATCTCTCCTGTGATGTGTATGTAATGTCCTTCTTGATCTCTTTTGATTGATTTTAGTTTGAAGTCTATTTTGCTGGATGTTAGCATGGCTGCACCAGCCTGCTTCTTAAGACCATTCGATTAGTAAGATTTTCCCAGCCTTTTATTCTTATGTAGTGTCTATCTTTGAAATTGAGTTGTGTTTCTTGTATGCAGCAGAAAGAAGGGTCCTGCTTTTGTATCCATTCTCTTAGCCTGTGTCTTTTTATAGGTGAATTAAGTCCATTGATATTAATGGATATTAATGACCAGTGATTGTTAGTTTCTGTTATCTTTTGGTGGTAGCATGTGTGTATTTCTCTTCTTTGGGGTTTACTGCTGTGGTATTATCTGTTGCCTGTGTTTTTGTGGGTGTATCTGACTTCCTTAGGTTGGAATTTTCCTTCTAAGTGCTTTCTGTAGGTCAGGATTTGTGGATAGGTATTGTTTAAATGTAGTTTTGTCTTGGAATGTCTTGTTCACTCTGTCTCTGATGATTGAAAGTTTTGCTAGGTATATTAGTCTAGACTGGCATCCATGGTCTATTAGTGTCTTCATTACATCTTTCCAGGTCCTTCTGGCTTTCAAAGTCTCCATTGAGAAATCGGGTGTTATTCTGATGGGTTTCCCTTTATAAGGCACTTGACGTTTTTCCTTCACTGCTCTTAATATTCCTTCTTTATTCTGTACATTTAGTTGTTTAATTATTATGTGGCAAGGAGACTTTTTTGGGAGATCTAGTCTGGTGTTCTATAGGCTTCTTGTATATTCATAGGTATTTCCTTCTTTAAGTTGGGAAAGTTTTCTTCTATGATCATGTTGAGTATATTTTCTGTGCCTTTGAGTTGGTATTCTTCTCCTTCCTTTATCCCTATTATTCTTAGGTTTGGTCTTTTCATGATGTCCCAAATTTCTTGGACATTTTGTATTGTGACTTTTTTGGCTTTAGTGTTTTCTTTGACCCACGAATCTATTTCCTCTATTGTATCCTCTACACCAGAGATTCTTTCTTCCATCTCTTGTATTCTGTTGGTTATGCTTGCATGTGTGTTTCCTGTTTGTTTACTCAGATTTTCTATTTCCTGCATTCCCTCTGTTTGTGTCTTCTTCATTTTTTCTGTTTCCCTTTTCAGGTCTTGAACTGTTTCCCTTTCCTGTTTAATTGCTTTTTCATGATTTTCTTTAAGTGGTTTATTGATTTCTTCCAATTTTTTTGTTTGTCTTTTTCTCAATTTCTTACTGATTTCTTCCACGTTTTTGTTCATCTTTTCCTCGATTTCATTGTTAATTTTTTTTCATTGTCTATAGTGGCTTCTAGCCACTTTTTTATTTTGCAATACAATTCAGTTCTACATATCAGCCATGGATTTCCTTGTTCTCCCCCCTCCCATCCCCCTCACCTTCCCCTAGCTCACCTCGCATTCCCACCTCCTCCAGAGCAAAGCCTCCCCTGTGGACTGAGATCAACCTGGTAGACTCAGTCCAGGCAGGTCCAGTCCCCTCCTCCCAGGCCGAGCCAAGTGACCCTGCATAAGCCCCAGGTTTCAAACAGCCAACTCATGCAATGAGCACAGGACCAGGTCCCACTGCTTGGATGCCTCCCAAACAGATCAAGCCAATCAACTATCTCACCCATTCAGAGGGCCTGATCCAGTTGGTGACCCCTCAGCCATTGGTTCATAGTTCATGTGTTTCCATTCGTTTGGTTATTTGTCCCTGTGCTTTATCCAACCTTGGTCTCAACAATTCTCGCTCATATAAATCCTCCTCTTTCTTACCATTTGGACTCCTAGAGCTCCACCGGGGGCCTAGCCATGGATCTCTGCATCCAGATCCCTCAGTTGTTGGATGGGGTTTCTAGCATGACAATTAGGGTGTTTGGCCATCCCATCACCAGAGTAGGTCATTATGGGCTGTCTCTCGACCATTGCCAGCAGTCTGTTGTGGGGGTATTTTTGTGGATTTCTGTGAGCCTCTCTAGCACTTTGCTTCTTCCTATTCTCATGTGGTCTTCATTTATCATGGTCTCCTATTCCTTGTTCTCCCTCTCTGTTCTTGATCCAGCTGGAATCTCCCAATCCCCCAAGTTCTCTTTCCCTCCACCCTCGCCCTTCATTACCTCCACTCATGTCCAGGCTGTTCATGTAGATCTCTTCCATTTCTCCATCATTGGGTGATCCCCGTGTCTTTCTTGGGGTCCTGTTTTCCAGGTAGCCTCCCTGGTGATGTGAGTAGCAGTCCAGTCATGCTTGTTCCACATCTAGTATCCTCCTATGAGTGAGTACATACCATGTTTGTCTTTCTGAGTCTGGGTTACCTCACTCAGGATGATTTTTTCTAGATCCATCCATTTGCTTGCAAACTTCATGATGTCATTGTTTTTCTCTGCTGAGTAGTATTCCATTGTGTATATGCACCACATTTTATTTATCCATTCTTCAGTTGAAGGGCATCTAGGTTGTTTCCATGTTCTGGGTATTACAAACAATGCTGATATGAACACAGCTCAATAAGTGCTCTTGTGATATGATTGAGCATTCCTTGGGTATATGCCCAAGAGTGGTATAGCTGGATCTTGGGGGAGATTGATTCCCAATTTTCTAAGAAATCACCACATTGATTTCCAAAGTGGTTGTACAAGCTTGCATTCCCACCAGCAGCGGAGGAGAGTTCCCCTAGCTCCACATCCTCTCCAGCATAAAGTGTCTTCAGTGTTTTTGATCTTAGCCATTCTGACAGGCGTAAGGTGGTATCTCAGCATTGTTTTGACTTGCATTTCCCTGATGATTAGAGATGTTGAGCAATTCCTTAAATGTCTTTCAGCCATTTGAGTTTCCTCTGTTGAGAATTCTCTGTTTAGTTCTATAGCCCATTTCTTTATTGGAATGTTGGGCATTTTTCATTGTTAATTTTTTAAAAGGCCTCTAGCATCTTCATGATGCTATTCTTAAGGTCATGTTCTTCTGCTTCTTCTACCTTGTGATGTTCCAGTCTTGCTATTGGAGGAGGGCTAGGTTCTGGTGATGCTGTATTGCTCCTTATGTTGTTGTATGCACTTCTACCTTGATGTCTACCCATCTCCTCCTCTAATGGGTATAAGAGGTGCCTGGGTCTGAGTGAGTTGCTGTTGGTCCACTCTGTGCTTGTTGTACCTGTGTCTCAGGGGGCCTGTTTGGGTCCTATCTTAGCTCTTGGTCTAACTAGAGCAGTCAGACTCTATTTCTCGGGTTGCTTTTCTTGGGTCAACCCAAGCTAGACGATTCTGTGACTCACTGATCCACCCTTGGTCTTATCATGGCTCTTGGTCCAGTCAGAGCTGACAGATTCTGTGGTTCAGAAAGCCTCTCTTGGTCCAATGAGAGGTGGCAGATTCTACTTCACAGAAAACCACTCTTGGTCTAATGAGGGCTGGCAGATTACCTGTCTCCTTAGGTTACTCTTGGTCCAATAACAACTCTTTGTCCAATGACATCTCTCTCTAGGTGCGATGAGAGCCTCAGAAAGTGGCTGGGGTCTCAGGTGGATGGGTATGGGGGCAGGGTGTGTAGATTGCAGGGTCTGCTGGAGGGTTTTGGTGAGGAAGGGGCCTTCCTGCAGGAGCCCTGCCTGCTGGCGGGCAACTGGGGCAACAACTATTTCCTTTTGGGTCTGGGAGTCAATTTCCAGTTCTCTTTTACTGGGCTTGCTTTCAAAGTTTTTGCCCGAGAGGTTTTAACCAAGCATTTTGTGTTTTTAATTATGGGACATCAAGAGATTTCTGTTCTCCCAGAGCTGGCCTTAACAGATGCTTCTTCTGACACCAACCCCAGATCAGAACCGCACGCCTAATTAACATGTGTTTGAAATGGGCACTCCTGATCCTTGGGGCACTGTGCATTTTCCTTAGCCAGTCAGGGAAAAAAGCACTTAAGACCGAGCTTTCCCACAGCTTCTTCAGAGTCTTTCTCCCAGACAGTTCCCAGTTTGGTCTTTTTATCCCCTCTGCCCCAGAAACATTTCCTAATGCCACAGTGGCAACTTTTCTGCTTCTGAAGAAAGAGGCTTTAGTCCATGTCTATTTCAGGGTCTTTATGGTTTGTGCACAGACTGAAAATCAAGCTTTTGCTATTTTAACAAGGGAGGCTTTTGCCATCTCCAAGCTCACATTAGGACAGGTGTATATCCCTGTATTTCACCTGGCCCAGTTACCCAGTGGGTGGCATTCCTTTTTCCGGGGCTCTCAGACAGAGCTTTTCACCAGAGGTAATCCCTTTAGGGCTTCATCCTTATCTCATTCGGAGTCAGAAAGCTTTCCCAAAAAGGCACTTTCTCTGATAGAAAAGAGCTTTTCCAAGGGATTTTTTTTTTTTTTTTTTTTGCAGTTGTGGACACTGCATAGCTCCACCTATCAACTTGGGACTTGCAGAAAAGTGGGCAACTATGCCGTTCCCACTGGCTTTAGCTGTGTTTGTTCATTAGCCATTTTCCTCTGTGTCTTGCACCTTCCTGCTTTAGCTCTGTGCTCCAAGAAGTTGTTCACAACTGCAGGAACCTAATATCCCTGGAATGCACTCAAACTTGGAGGTATTGGCTAGTTGCTTCTCAGGTGTTAAAAGCGAGGATACAGTTCTTAAAAGAGAGGGTTTCTGCTCATCACTTCAGGGGATCTTTGTACTAGGGCGATTAGGAGCATGTTTTCACTCAAACAAAACCTTTGATGCCTCAGCTCAACCGCAGCTAAAAGACTTGCCCCTTTTGCTTTTCCCATGTAACAGGTTTCCTGCCTTATTGGTTTTTTTGTGACTTTACCCACACTCTCCCAAGCATTTTCTCAGGGGACTCTGACCCACTGCCTTTTACTAGCTTGAAGAGACAGAGCTTAGAAGAGAGGTGTTTGGGAACTCAGGCACTGCCTCCCTCATTGCAGGGGGGATTTTAAAACTTAAAAGAGGTTTTGGTATTCTAAGAGGTTTGTTGTTTTCCCTTAGAGCAAATCACAGGTGATTTCCATACTAATATCTTCAGGTGATTCTAATTTTTGTCCTTCTGAGAGAGAAAGTTCTGAATAGCTTTAGTTTTTAAGTTTTTAAAGAGAGATTTTAGTTTGAGAAAGATGAAGGCTTTTTAGAGAGAGATTTTTTTCAAAATTTTCAAAAAAGCTTTTATTTTAAGAGAAAGTTTTTTTCCCAAGAGAGAGAAAGACAAACTTTCCCCAAACCTTCTGAACTTTAAACTTTTTGGCTTCTTAAACCTGCATTTTTGCCTGAGGGAGAAATCATTTTCTCCTGCCACTTGGACTTAGTATTTCAGCTGTCCCTAGGCCAAAAATCTTCCATTGGGATCTTTTTTTTTCTGCCCAATAAGCTCAAAGAAGAGCTTTTTTATTACTTGAAAAGCTCAAAGAAAGATATTTTCCCCAGTTTGTATTCATAGCTCCCAAAGTTAGATTGAAGACTTAATTTTTCTGTCCAGTTGTCTACCTTAAGCAAATTTTTTCTACACTACTTTACACTTAAGTTTTTTCCTGCACTACACTCTACCTTATGTATTTTTCTTAGATAGAAAATGAGAGAAGGATAGAAAGATAGAAGTCTTGATAGAGGAAATTTTGTGCTGCAGCATCAGACATCCTTTCAGTCCATTTTTTCTTTTTCTCTCAAGGATAAAACCACCTGCCCTTTTTAATTATCCCATCACTATAACACTGGACCACACACTTCAACTGGTAAGGCCTCACTCTCACTTTCACCAAACACTTTGTAATAAATCTAAATGTTGCTATTATTATTTTCCTTTGTCTTCAGTGTCTGTTCATGGCACTATTCTGTGTGTGTGGGGTACCCACTACCCCCATATTTCCCCAGAGTATTCTTGAGTGAGAGTAGTAGGAAATATTAGATAGAAGGATTTAGAGTGTGGAGATAAACAGATAGAAAATACAGGATAGCCTCAAGAGGGCCTAGAACCTATTCCAATGGGGCCCCCAGCTGTCTCTGCCCTAGGGTATTTAAAGAAATGCCAAAAGGTGGAGCAAAAGACCCCCCTCCTGCACAGCCAAGTTCAGACCATCTCAGACACCTGCGGTCAGGCCCATGGTCCATTCATCCTCTCTATGCAGACATATTGGGTAAAGCCACTAGGAAAACTGGAAATGGGTTCCCACATTGAGAGTACTTACTGTTCTTGCAGAAGATCTGGGTTCATTTTCTAGTACCCATATCAGGTAACTCACAACCACTTGTAACCAGTTCTATGGGATCTGACACCCTCTGTTTTCCAAAAGTACTGTATAAGTGGTGCATACAAGTTTATGGAGATGTGTGCATGCATATGCACATGCACAGACACACACCACACAACACACACACACACACAAATGATTAAAAAAATAAATATCTTAAAAATGTAGTAGCTTAGGGTTTTGCTTAGTTTATTAAAAATTTTAAAAATTCTTTTACCTTTTCACACCACATTTATTGAATTTTGATCATATTCACCCCTGTAAGAGTCTCTTATCACTTTTATACTCCATCAAATCTCTTCTCAAAATGTGTCATATATATATATATATATATATATATGTGTGTGTGTGTGTGTGTGTGTGTGTGTGTGTGTGTGTGTAATTTTATGATCCTCTAAGTTTTATTTGAGTTGCTTGTATGAGATTATTTGCTGGATCATAAACAACTCCTCAGTGACCAAGTCACTGAAAAAATGATCCTCCTCCCAAGAAGTCATTGACTGCCAATAGCTCATCAGTTAGGAGAGTGGGTCTGAGGATCCTTACACTCACATGATGAAATTTTGATGGGCCCAGTCTTCATCAAGTGTTTTGCAGAAAACCAGGTCTGTGCTGAGTTCATTTGTGCAATGGCCGTGTCATGTCCCAAATACAGTGTATCACAGCAGCACTACCATATTCTGGCTTTTTCATTCTTTCTTCTCCTCTTCTGCAATGTTTCCTAAGCCTTGCAAAGGATGGCATAGACTTGTTGGGTTTTGTTAGGCATCCAACAACCATTTGTTCTCTGTAGATTGACAACTTATGAGTCTTTTTCTTAACCTTTGCTCACAGTAGAAAGAAGCTTCTTTGACTAAGGGGAAGAGAATCATTGATCTATGACTATAAGTGTAAGCATTAAGAAGGAAGTTGGAAAAAATTGCCACTTATCAAACAATGCTAGTGAATTCCACAGCCATGGATTTTGACAAGGTTTACAGTGCTCACCTAATTTGTAAGTCAAGGCAATTCACATATCATTGGTTTGAGTTTAGGATGTCTAGAGTTTCTAAACTTATTTTCCCTTGTCATATTGTGAGACTGAAAGACTCTATAGCTAATGTGATTTTGAGACTATTGTTTTGAAAAGATATTTGTCTTAGTTAGGGTATTTATTGCTGTTAAAAGACATTACCATGGCAACTCCTTTTTTAATTTAAAAATTTTTATTCATTTTACATATCAACCACAGATTGCCCTCTCATCCCTCCTCCCACTCACCCCACCTAACCCCCAACTGGCCACTCCTCATCCTCTCCTCCAAAAGGATAAATTCTCCCATGGGGGAACAACAAAGCCTGGTAGAATCAGTTGAGGCAGGGCCAAGAGTGAGCAAGATGTTTGACCATAGATAATGGGATCCTGAAGGCCAGCTCATGCACCAGTGATAGATCCTGATCACATTGCCAGGGGACACCCAGACAGATCCAGATATACAACTGTCTCCCATATGCAGAGGGTCTAGAACAATCCTATGCATGTTCCACATGTAGTTGTCTCTCTAGGTTTTCCCATCAAAATCTTGACCCTCCTAGCTCATAAAATCCATCTTCCCTTATGGTGATATTTTATTTTGTATTAAAATGTTATTTGTATGTTAATAAATAAAGTTGCCCGGGGGTCAGAGCTACTAGCAAGCCATAGGAAAGCCAGGCGGTGGTGGCGTACACTTATAATCCCAGCACTTGGTAGGCAGAGCTAGGTAGATCTCTCTGTGTTCAGGGATACAGCCAGCATTGGAGACACATGCCTTTAATCTCAATACCAACCATAGAAGACCTGGAGGTCTATACAGACAGGCAGTGACAAGGCAGTCATGTGGTTGGGTTTAAAACCAATGAGAAGGCAGAAAAGAAAGTCTATATAAAGACTTTAACACGGGAAGTAGGTCTCTTTCAGAGAGGTAGGACCACTGCAGGAGGAAGGGTAAAGTTTTAGCTCTTAGCTCTGACATCTTGGCTTTCTTCTTTGCATTGGTTCTGTGTTTCTTATTTAATAAGAAGGTTGGTTACATCTACATTCCCTCTTTTCAACTGCACTCCTGGAGCTCAGCCTGGTGTTTGGTTGTAGATCTCTATTTTTGCTTCTGTCAGTTACTGGATGAAGGCTCTATGATGACAAGGTATTCACTAATCTGACTACCAGGGTAGGCCAGTTCAGATACCCTTACCACTATTGCTAGTAATCTAATCTGGAGTCATATTTGTGGATTCTTGGGAATTTCCCTAGCACCAGGTTTCTCCCCTACCCCATAATGTCTCCCTCTATCAAAATATCTCTTTATTTGCTCTCCCACTCTATCCATCCCCCAGCATGACCTCATGTTCTCATCCCCATCCCTCCTCTCATTGTCCCTCCTCATCCCTAGTTTACTCATAGAGATCTACTCTGTTTCCTTTTCCAAAGGTGATCCATACATTCCTTTTAGGTTCCTCCTTGTTTCCTGGCTTCTCTGGAGCTGTGGGTTATAATCTGATTATCCTTTGCTTTACATCTAGTATCCACTTAAGAGTGAGTACATACTATGTTTGTCTTTCTGAGTCTGGGTTACCTCACTCAGGATGATTTTTTTTTCTATTTCCATCCATTTGTCTACAAATTTCATGATGTCATTTTTTTTTTACATCTGAGTAGTACTTCATTTTGTATATATACTACATTTTCTTTATCCATTCTTTGCTTGGGTATGTAGGTTGTTTCCAGGTTCTTGTTATTATGAATAATGCTGATATGAACATAATTGAGCAAGTGTCCTTGTGGTATGATTGAGCATCTATTGGATATATGCCCAAGAGTGGTATCATTGGATCTTGAGGTAGAGTGATTCCCACTTTTCTGAGAAGTTGCTATACTGATTTCCAAAGTGGCTGTACAAGTTTGCACTCCCACCAACAGTGGAGGAGTGTTTCCCTTGTTCTGCATAGTCTCCAACATAAACTGTTATCAGTGTTTTTTATCTTAGTCATTCTGACGGGTCTAAGATGGTATCTCAGAGTCATTTTGATTTTCATTTCCTTGATGACTAAGGATGTTGAGTAATTCCTTAAATGTCTTGTGGCCATTTGGGTTTCTTCTGTTGAGAATTCTCTGTTTAGATCTGTAGCCCATTTATTAATTGGATTGTTTGGTATTTGTCTGTGTAGTTTCTTATATTTTGGAGATCAGCCTTCTGTCAGTTGTGGGGTTGGTGAAGATCTTTTCCCATTTTGTAGGCTGTCAGTTTATTTTATTTACTGTGTCCTTTGCCTTACTAGAGATTCTCAGTTTCAGGAGGTCTCATTTATTAATTGTTGTTCTCAGTGTCTGTGCTACTGGTCTTATATTTAGGAAGTGGTCTCTTTTGCCAATGCACTTTAGGCTACTCCCTACTTTCTCCCCTATCAGGTTCTGTGTAGCTGGATTAATGTTGAGGTCTTTGATAAACTTGGATTTGAGTTTTGTGCATAGTGATAGATATGGGTCTATTTGCAGTCTTCTACATGTTGACATCAAGTTATGCCAGCATCATCTTTTGAAAATGCTTTCTTTTTTCCATTGTACAATTTAGGCTTCTTTGTCAAAAATCAGGTGTTCATAGGTGTGTGGATTAATGTCATGATCTTCAATTCATTTCCATTGGTCCATACGCTGGTTTTTATGACAATATTAAGCTGTTTTTATTACTATAGCTCTATAATAGAGCTTGAAGTCAGGGATGGTGATACCTCCAGAAATTGCTTTATTGTAAAGGATTGTTTTTGATATCCTAGGTTTTCTGTTTGTCAATATGAAGTTGAGTATTGTTCTTTTGAGGGCTATGAAGAATTGTATTAGGATTTTGATGAGGATTGCATTGAATCTGTAGATTGCTTTTGGTAAGATTGCCATTTTTATTATATTTGTTCTACCTATTCAGGAGTATGGGAGGTCTTTCTGTTTTCTGATATCTTCTTCAATTTCTTTCATCAAGACTTAAAGTTCTTATCATACATGTCTTTCATTTGTTAGAGTTACCCCCGAGGTATTTTATATTATTTGTGCCTACTATAAAGCATGATGTTTCTATAATTTCTTTCTTGGCCTGTTTATCATTTGTGTATAGGAGGGCTACTGTTTTTTTTTTTTTTGAGTTAATCTTTTATCCTGCCACAAAACTGAAGGTTTTCTTTTAATCATTTGTAGGAGTTCCATGGTAAATTTTTGGGGTCACTTATGTATACTATCATAACATCTGCAAAGAGTGAGAGTTTGACTTCTTTTTTTCTAATTTGTATCCCCTTGATCTCCTTTTGCTGTCTTATTGCTTAAGATAGAATTTGGAGTACTGTATTGCACAAGAATGGGGAGAGTGGACAGCCTTGTTTTGTTCCTGACTTTAGTAAAATCACTTTGAGTTTCTCTCCATTTAATTTGATATTGGTTGTTGGCTTGCTGTTAATTGCCTTTATTGTGCTTAGGTATGTTCCTTGTATTCCTGATCTCTCCAGGATCTTCATCATGAAGGGGTGTTGGATTTTGTCACCTTTTTCAGCTTCTAATAAGATGGTCATGTGTTTTTTTTTCCAGTTTGTTTCTATGATGGATTACATTGATATATTTTCATATGTTTAACCATCCTTGCATCTCTTGATGATGATGCCCCTACTTGATCATGGTAGATGATGTGCTCTTGGATTTGGTTTGCTAGTATTTCACTGAGTATTTTTGCATCAATGCTCATGAGGGAGATTAATCTGTAATTCTCTTTCTTTTCTGCATCTTTATGTGGTTTAGGTATCATGGTAACTGTAGCCTGTTAAAAAAGAGTTTGGCAATGTTCCGTTTGTTTTGATTTGCAGAATATTGGTATTAGCTCTTCTTAAAAATTCTAGCAGAATTCTGCACTGAAACCATCTGGCCCTGGGCTTTCTTTGGTTGGGAGACTTTTAATGACTGCTTCTATTTTCATAGGAGTTATGGGTCTATTTAAATTGTTAATCTGGTCTTGATTCAATTTGGATATATGGTACCTATCCAGAAAATTGTCTATTTGTTTTAGATTTTCAAATTTTGTGCAGTACAGGTATTTGAAGTATGATTATTTTCTGGAGTTCCTCAGTGTCTGTTGTTATGTCTCCTTTTTTGTTTCTGATTTTGTTAATTTGGATATTCTCTTATTGCCTTTTAGTTAGCATGGATAACTGTTTGTCTATTGATTTTCTTCAGGAAGCAACTCTTTGTTTCATTGACCTTTTGCACTTTTCTCTTTTTTCTCCAACTTTATATATAGGCAGTTAGAGTTATGAACTTTCCTCTTAGCACTGCTTTCATAGGGTTCCATAAGTTTGGGTATGGTTTACATTCATTTTCATTGAATTCCAAGAAGTCTTTAATTTCTTTCTTTATTTCTTCCTTTACCCATTGGTGATTCAGTTGAGCATTATTCAGTTTTCATGAGTTTGTAGGCTTTCTGTAATTTGTGTTGTTGTTGAATTCTCACTTTAAGCCATGGTAGACTGCTATAATCCAAGAGGTTATTCCAAATTTTTGTATCTGTTGAGATTTGCTTTGTGATCGAGTATGTTTTCAGCTTTAGAGAAGGTTCTGTGATGTGCTGAGAAGAAGGTATATTCTCTTGTGTTTGTGTGGAAAGTTCTGTAGATGCCCATTAAGTCCATTTTAGTCATAATGTCTGTTAGTTCCCTTATTTCTTTGTTAAATTTCTGTCTGGTAGACCTGTCATATTGGTGAGAGTGGGGCGTTGAAGTCTCCCACTATTTGTGTGGGGGGTATGGTGTGTGATTTAAGCTTTGTTAATATTTCTTTTACACATGTGTATACCCTTGTACTTGGGGCATAAGTGTTCCTAATTCAGACTTCATCATGATGGATTTTTCCTGTGAAGAATATGGAATGTCCCTCTTGGTCTCTTTTAATTAATTGTAGCTTGAAGTCTATTTTGTTAGATATTAGGATAGCTACACCAGCTTGCTTCTAAAGTCTATTTGACTGGAAAGACTTTTCCTTGCCTTTTACTCTGAGGTAGTGTCTGTCTTTGAGGTTGAGGTGTGTTTCTTGTATGAAGCAGAAGGACAGATCCTGTTTTCATATCTATAATGTTAGCCTATATCTTTTTATAGGTTAATTGAGTCTATTGATATTAAGGGATATTAATGACCAGTGATTGTTCATTCTTGTTATTTTTTGGTGGTTGTGCTGTGTGTTTCCCTTCTTCAGGATCTGTTGGTGTAGGATTATCTATTATTTGTTTTCATGGGTGTATCTAACTTCCTTAAGTTGGATTTTTCCTTCTAGTGCTTTCTGTAGGGCTAGATTTGTGGATAGGTATTGTTTAAATCTATTTTTATCATGGAATATCTTGTTTACTTCATCTATGGTGATTGAGAGTTTTTCTGGGTATAATAGTCTGAGCTGGCATCCATACTTTTTCAGTGTCTGCATAACCTCTGCCCAGGACCTTTTGACTTTCAGAGTCATCATTGAGAAATTGGGTGTTATTCTGATGGGTCTACATTTATATGTTACTTGGCCTTTTTTCTTCACAGTTCTTACTATTTTTCTTTATTCTGTATGTTTAGTGGTTTGATTATTATGTGGGGAGGGGCCTTTTTTTTGTTCCAGTCTATTTATTGTTTTTTAAGCTTCTTGTATCTTGATTTTCTTCTTTAGGTTGAAAAAGTTTTCTTCTATGATTTTGTTGAATACGTTCTCTCTACCTTTGAACTGGTATTCTTCTCCTCTTCTATCCCTATTATTCTTAGGTTTGATCTTTTCATGGTGTCCCAGATTTATTGGATATTTTGTGTTCTGTCTTTGTTGACTTTAATATTTTCTTTGATGGATGAATATATTTCCTCTATCCTATCTTCAACATCAGAGATTATCTCGTCCATCTCTTGCATTCTGTTGGTTGTGTTTGCATCTGTTGTTCCTGTTCATTTACTCAGATTCCATTTCTAGCATTACCTCAATTTCTGTCTTCTTTATTGCCTCTATTTCATTTTTCAAGTCTTGAACTGTTTCTTTCACTTGTTTGATTGCTTTTATGAGTTTTCTTGTCTTCCTTTAAGGGATTTATTAATTTCTTTCTATTTTTGTTTGTCTTTTTTTGATTTCTTTAGAGAAAATTTTCATTTCTTCTTTAAAGTTTTCTATCATCTTTTGTAAAGTTATTTTAAGATTTTTTTCCCTCTTTCTACTTTGGGATGTTCAGGTCTTGACAATGTAGAACAACTACGTTCTGGTGGTGCCATATTGCTCTTTACAATGTTGAATTTATTCTTGCACTTGTGTCTACCCATCCCTTCCCCAAATCAGGGCAAAAGGTGTCTGTGTCTCAGGGAGCTACTCTTGGACCAATGAGTACTCTTGTTCTGATCAGAGCTCTTGGTCCAATAGGAGCTGGTGGAGTCTGTGTTTCAAGGAGCATTTATGTCTTGAGGGATGGGTGGATTTGGGCAGTGGAGTGTGGCTTGTTGGTTACAGGATCCAGTGGGGGGTGGTACTCAGGGCTGCCTACAGGAGTCCTGCCTTCTGGTCTACAACTAGGGCTGCAATGGGGGGTTATAGGGACACAGGTTATGCCACTGGGCCTAATGCCTAGAGGCTGGGATAATTGACTAGGAGAACAAAGACTCATGTCTTGGTACAATCAGAGCTGCTGGAGTCTGTGTTTCAGGGAGCAGCTACAGTCTTGGGGGATGGGTGGGTTTGGGCAGTGGAGTGGGGCTTGTAGGTTACAGTTCTAGTAGGGGGTGATTTTAGTCAGACCCACCTGTAGGAGTCCTTCCTGCTGCATGCAACTGGGGCTGCAGTAGTTAGGAGTAAGGGAACACAGATGTTGCCCCTGGGCTCAAAGACTAGAGGCTAGGATGATTGATTTTGAGAACACAGCATCACCTCTTGGTCCATTTGGATTTGGTGGAGTCTATGCCATGGCAACTTTTATAAATGAAAACATTTAATTGGAATGGCTTGCTTACACTTTCAGAGGTTTAGTCCTTTATCATCATGATGGGGAGCATGGCAGTGTGCAGGCAGATGTGGTGCTGGTGTAGTAGCTGAGAGTCCTATGTCTTGTAGGGAACAGGAACTTGACTAAGACACTGGGAGGTATTCTGAAGTATAGAAAACCTCAAAACCCACCCCCACAGGGATACACTTCTTTTAACAAGGCCATACCACTCCAACAAAGCCACTTCTAATAGTGCCACTCCCTATGAGATTATGGGGGGACAGTTACATTCAAACTATCACATCAATGTAGGTCTGGAACACATAGAATGAGAGTAGCAGAATAAATATTCCAAAATAGAACTAGATTTATGGATATCAACAGTTTTATTACAGACTTTGGATAATTTCTAGGGATATGAAAACATGTCTTTATTGACATTGTCAGAGTTTGTGCTCCTATCCTAGAAGCACTGATTCATGGAAGTTCTAATTCTGTGGTTCTGGAAGCCCTGACTCAGTGTCTTTTTTACTTTGACATAAAACCAAAATAATAAAACCATTAACTGAGTTCCTACAAGTTTAAGTTGAGGTTAATATACAAGACCACTCCTATTTGCCAACTTACAATGGTGCTCCCACTTTTATAATTTTCCTAATAGATCATTAAAAAATTTAACAAATTCCAAAATTATTTCTGCTTATATTTACCTCTGAGGGTTCATGAAATATTAAAAGCAAGAAATAAGACCATACCCCCCAAAAAACTAAGTGGAATGTATCATCAAAAGATTAAAAGTGGTTGTCAGGAGTGGTAGAAATGGTTTAAAATATACTGTGCTGTGGGATGTTCTGTATACTCTGATTGGTTAATAAATAAAGTGCCAATTGGCCAGTAGCCAGGAAGGAAGTATAGGTAGGACAAAGAGAGAGGAGAAGGCTGGAAAGGGGAAGACTGAGTCAGGAGATACTGCCAGCCACTGCCATGACGAGCAACATGTAAGATACCAGTAAGCCACAAGCCATGTGGCAAGATATAGATTTATAGAAATGGGTTAATTTAAGATGTAGGGGCTAGCTAGCAAGAAGCTTGAGACATTAGTCCAAACAGTTTAAATAATATAAGCATCTCTGTGTTTATTCGGATCTGAGTGTTGCGGGCTTGGGCAGGACTAGAGATTTCCCCCAGCTACAAATGTTGCCCAATGTGCGGCAAAAATTTCCCCCTAAAATCTGAAAAAGCTTAAAAAAAAAAGAAGATTCTAAAAGGGAGCTAAAAACACCACCTAATTGTCTCTCTCAAAGTAGTAGGAGCCTGCGGGTTTGAGCTACTCCATGGCGGGTTTGTGGTGTGCAGGCTTGACCTATGCTATGTTACACAGAGGTGTCTCCAAGCTGCGCACATTGCTGTGTGTTGGATATAGTTTTTGCTAGTGAAAAAAAAAAGAAGTTTCTGGGCTACACGTTGCTTGGATAGAAACATAGACCCACTGCCTCCCAGAGTCAGTGGACACCATGGCTCCCAGCACTGGCAGTAAATTATCTCCACCATGTTGAAAAGCTAAATTGAGTGGAGCTAACATCCAAGGCTTCTGCTTCAGTACTAGCTGCTGTAATTTAAAGCAGTAAGTTCACAATAAGACAGATTCAGATGAAATAGCTTACAATGTTTGTAAAAATATACATAGGCTTGAAAAAGAAAAAATATATGCAGTTTTATAAAAAATAGATAGTTTTTAAAAAATAAAGTCTTTAAAGAGACAATGAAGGTAATATAAAAAATAAGCCACATAAAGAGAATCACACAGAATCTATATTGTGCTGTCTTTGGAATTTTTAACTACAGAGAGACATTTGATTGTAAAGCCAGATGAGTTAAACCAATATGTATATTTTAAAGGTACCTTGACTTCAAAATTTGGATCTAAAGATATGTTGCTTTGGAAAGGTGGCTCTGCTTTTGTTTCCACAGAAAGCAAGAGGCTACGGATTTGTTCCAGATTAAGATACATCAAGTTTGACTAGCCAAGACCCCATAAAAGGTCTCCAATGAAACCATGGCCCAGATGATCCAACATCCAAAATGGTTTCAAGGCAACTGGCTCAGAAAATACACCTTCATGGACTACTCCATAATCCTAAAATATTCTTTATGTCCCTATAAGAATAGAGCACCCTAATCCAACAGGAAGTAGCATGAGAAACTATGCCCAAATTCCCATATATACTAAGCTAGCTTTGGGGATGGAATTGGCTCACTACTTCTCTAAACCCAAGCATATTGCTAAAAAAAAAAAAAAAAAAAAAAAAAAAAAAAGGTGTAGTGGGTAGTCATTCTAGCTTTGATCTGGAAGTTCCAACCCCCATTGAGATTTCAGCAACTGTCACACCTACAAGGCGGGGCCAAGGGAGGTGCCTGGGGACCCGAGATCTGGGTCGGTGGGGCGCGCTCTCGGTTCCAGGACCCTGGATGGTGGAGGTGGATCAAGCAGAGCTCCAGAGAACACCGCTGGACTGTGATACACCTTCCCCAGATCCTGTGACCTACCTATCCCTTAATTTGTAAGTTACGCCATTAAATAAATCTCCTTTTACCTACGTGGAGTGGCCTTAATATTTACACCAATATCTGGTGCCCAACGTGGGGCAAATTCCAAAGGTCTGGGTAGCTCCTGCCCTCAGCCTCCTCCCCAGCTAGCGGGGTACCTAAACCCGCCTGCAAAGTTCCATATAACCAGGGAACGCCTGCACGGTTCCATTCCTGAAAAAGGGAGCAGCTAGTCCGGTCTCAGTTCCCTAGCTTAGCCCCAGACCAGCGAAAGAGGCACTCCCCTGCTTCCTGGGTGCCGGCTCCAGCTCCCACCATCTTGACTCCAGCGAGCTGCAGTCAGCCAAGATCACCAGCAGGCCCTGCTTTGGAGCTGTACCAATGCCACCTGCTGGCTGAAAAGTGCTACTACACCCCCCAAAACCATGAAAGGTAAGTAAAAGTACCTGATAATTTTACACCTTAAAATTGACTAACAAATTTTGAGTAATTCTTGTAATATGGCTGACAACATTACCTCACAAGAATTTGAAAACCTTTTTGCCTGTATGATGAATGACATCTTCCTGGAAATATACGACCTTCCTAAGGCATATCTGGCCTGTACCATTTTGGCATTCATTGTAATAATCCACACAGTGTTCAAACACTGGTTTAATGACAAGAACAAAGATGAGTCATTATTGGAACTGATACAGGATTTAAGCGAGAGCAATGAAGGCTTACAGAAAAAGATTCTCTCTCTGGAATCTGCTAACCAGGATTTACAGGCTTTTAAAAATAACAATGAAGGCTTACAGAAAAAGATTCTATCTTTAAAATCTTCTTTAAAAAATAACAATGAGACCTTAGAAAAAAAATTCTTTCTATGAAATCTGCTGATCAGGATTTACAAAACAGGCTTGTATCAAAAATTGATCTTATTGATAATAAATGTGAATATTTAATGGACAGAACACTAACTCTCCAGACACTATATAAGGAAGAAAGATTATCATTAATTGATAAGATAGGTCCATGGAATCATATGTGTCTGAGGAACATAAAAACTTCTATGATTCCATGAGAAATCTAGAGTCCCTTGCCAGAGAGGAGGTTCACTCCATAGAACAGACCCTAGGTGCTCGTTTACAGGCCTTAGAAAAAACTCTCAGTAAATATGACAAGGGACCTAATAAGCAGAAGGGCAAGACCATAGAGGTTGTAACATCTCCAAATGGCTCTCACACAATGGCTTATCCTGTTATCATCCATGAGAAGCCAGTGGATGACACACACCCCGAGCCATATAATACATATACATTACAATGTCCTCTTTAAATCCAAACCTTCCATTTTGATAACAAATAAGTTTTTTTCCACTAGCAATCTTGGAAGTCTCCAGAAGGAAGATGGGGCCCCAACAACAGCAACTCTACCCAATCCAGAATGATGCCATGGTAATCATCATCATACTACACTTCTTGCCAGAATTTCAGACAATCTTACATAGTACTCTAAGACTTGCTGCAGAACCTACATTTAGTCTAACTGAGATTTAACTATCTGAGCTTTCTCACAGTACCCAACAGAGATAACTTCACCCCCTAAACAGCAGGAAGCAATTCTAAGAAAACGACGCCCCTTCTCCCTTAGGTTTCATAATTCTCAGGGTTCTGGATGATGGTTATAGGGTTGGGGATGGAAGAAAATATTAGACTCAGTATTCTAAAAAAAAAAAAAAGAAATGGAATGGATAGGTATTAGATATTATGGTAGATTATTGTATATACAAGTATGCAAATTTAGTAAAATAGCAGCCTTAGATAATTTGTACTGTAATTTGCACTGTTATGGATTCTTATATGTTGATACAAATATAAACTATTTTTATATTCCTGTTTGCTGTGGGCCCCAGGAATATATTATAAGAACTCAGCTGGTTATGGCAAAGTCACTACCTGGAGGAATCAGGGAATTCCTCCAGAGGAAGCCAAATCCCAAGGAGTTTTTGGTGTTACTTGGCTTGTTACATATCAGCTGTCTTCTGTTATGAAAATCATGTGTGCCTTCATAGTTTTCCCAATTGACTTTTCCCTAAGAAGGGCTAAGAGTGTGGACTGATCACTCTCTGGACATACACATTCCAGGTATTTGGAGAATAGCCTCAGGAAAGGCTTTCTCTGGAATCAGATATCTCCCTTGGCCACTTTCAAGGACTAGCAGTAATAACAGTCCACATGCAAGTCTCCTGATTTAAGGTAAATTCCACAAGGAGACACCACCTAGGTCAGGTGGACGTTAAGTAATAGCTTTACACAATTCAGCTCGGACCCTCCTTTCTTATAGCCTTACTAACTTTATAGACCGCTAACTCCTTACCTAATCACTTCTAGGAATATTTAGATAACCTCTTGCACTGACAGCTATGCTCAGCCAGAACCCCAGTTCAAGCCTCCCTGTAATTATCATTATTGGCAGCATCCGGCCAGGTCCATCACCGGATGGAGGAAAGTACCTTATCAGAGATACCTCTGTACTTTCTAAGAACAGACCATCCAGGCTACCTGTTTGAGAAGGCCTGGCGGATGTGCCAATTAAGCTTTACTTCCTCCTTTCCCAAATCTTACCTCTGGTTCCAGATCTCCCTTTAACTATCACCAGAGGCATCTAGCTGTACACAGGTTGCCTAGCAACTGAGCACACTTTCCCCCACCCTGCAGAAAAAACAGCAGATAGCTTGGACAGATAGGAGTGACAGGAAAAAAGAAGACAGTTTTCTTTTCTCCCATTGACCTAGCAACTTATAGATTCTTAACATTTTCTACCAATCATGTTTAAGATTATAGTTGAGCACATAAGAGCCCCCTTCCTAGATATTATCTGAATTTAGCCTTTAGTTAATTCATTTCCCCATTGGTCACTTCCTTTGGGGTTGCAAATTATAATTAACGGTTATTGCCTCTCAGTGTGATTCTTATCACCTCTCCATTTGACCCTGGAAGCCTGGCTTTATATACCAGGACTTCTAGGGCATGGAGGGACAGAGAAGAGAAAAGAGAATGGAAGAACTAGCCAAGTAAGAACTTGAGAGGAACAAACTGGGATGGGGAAGAACTAGATTGAAGGGGTAAAAGGGAGGACTAGAGGAACGAGATGGAAGATGAGGAAGAGCCAGATGGGGAAGAACAAGATGAGGAAGAGCCAGATGAGAGAGAAGGAGATGGGAGAGGAGCTAAGATGGGAAAGAACTAGATGGATGAGAACCTAGAAGGGACAGAACTAGATGAAGGAATTAAGATAGAACCTAGAGGGGACAATAGATAAATATAGAGAAATCAGGCAAGAAAGGAGCTAGACATGAGAGCAGAATAGAAGCTGTGTAGAGAGAGAACTATCACAGAATAATAAAGTGTATGAACTAAGGAGTTTTTTTGTACATAGATTCATTTCTTCTCATCAAAGATTAATTATTAGCTGGTTGTAGATTCTTCCCGGACCCTGGGAGGGGACTATCGAGGGGCTGGACCTCCGTAGTCCCCGATAGTAAAGAAATTTCAGATTATAGAAAGCCTATTGGCTGAATCACCTTATTAACAGCTCATAGATTTGTTACCATTCTCCATTTTCCAGGTTTCTTTTTAATAATAAATACAGGAAAATTTCAAGGGCTGGTTGATTCTTCAATATTGAGCATTTAGCTGTTCCTGTACCAGCTGTTATAAGGCCTGGAATTTCTCTAATATTAAAAGCCATTGCTCAACTCCTACAGGTTTGTCTGTCAACCATTTTAAAGGTCGGACTGCTGATGCCTTTGAAAGATTAGCAGCTGTTGTGGCCTGTTCTTGTATAACCTGAATGGTTGGTACTTAGTCTTTATAAATATTTCTAATATTTTTCTCGGAAACATATGTTATCTAATGGTTTATTTCTGAGATTGGCGGAATGTTAATCTGAGTATTCCATTGTTGTAACAAATCACTTCCCCAAAAGTCCATTGCTATATGAACCACATATGGCTTTAATTTTCCTCTCTGTCATTCTGGCCCTATGAATTTGACCCTTCTTGTGCTCTGTTTTAGCTGAGATTATGTTCCAATCCCTAAAAGTTGAATATTTACATCCTGAAAAGGCCAATTTGGATAGCAAGATTCTGTAGCAATTATTATTACATCCATACCTGTGTTTATAAGACCTTCAATGATGTCATTTATTTGTATTTTTAATTTTGGTCTTTGTTCATTCATAGAAGCTTGCCAAAATATTTTCTTTATGATTTCTCCTGAATTTTTTGTTCTCTTTTCTATAACCATTCTATTATGCAGAGCAGTATGGTTTCTTACAATAGGCGTTAGGTTGTTTAATTGCTCTTGGAAGGGGTTTCCTTCACAATGACAGGAAATGATTGAACCAAATTTGACATGGGGGCCCATCAAAGTGTTACCTAATGGCAAAGAGTTACCTTGACTCTCCCTTGTTGATCTATATTCATTAGCCCAGTGTCTGCCTTTACCACACTTTCTGCATACTCTAGAAAAGAAGGGTGATCAGTTGAGATTATTCTTAGCAAAAATATTGTTTCTAGGAATGCCCTGTTTACAATCGCTTTTGAGGTGACCTTGTTTACTGCAATTGAAACAATTGACATTCGTTTTTTTTTTCCAAACTTCTGGAAACCACTCTCCTATCTCTTGCAGGCAGCAAGAATATATTATAAAGATTCAGCTATGTATTAAAGCTATACCTAGAAATTGCAAGGCATTTTTCTAGAGGAAGCCATCTATCATGGAATATTTGGTGTTATTTAGTTTTTAACATTTCATCTGTATTTGGCTATGAAATTCTTGTGGGCCCATATACTACTAGACCATTTGGCAAATAGTTCAGCTTCTCAGACTTCCTGATCCTTTAGGAAACTAACTAACTCTCCCACTGAGCCTGTGAGACAAGGAAGCTGTAGATGCATAACTTTGCTTCTTGTGCAAATTAAGCTCAGACCATCCCTTGCTTTCAGGCTTAGAGGCATTCATTCCAGAGCTATTGACTCAGAACAAAGGAAATTTTTTATATCTAGTTGTAGTGAAGAGTGTGGAAGAATTCCTAGCCAAAGAGAGTTGTGTGGCAAGGAAAGGAAGAAGAAGGCAGTTTTTTTGTAGAGGGTAGACAGAGCTGCATGGCCAGAGAGAGGAGAGAAAGGCAGATAGTCTGTAGATGTAAGGCAGCTCTCTTGTAGAGTTTTCTCAGATCCAGGAGAAAGGTGCAAGGAAAGAAAGATATAGGACGAAGGAACAGAGGTTGAAGATGAGGTCAAAGGCATAGGTGTTTACTAAAATTATGAGGACAGGAAAAATAGGCACAGATAGGAACTGAATGTGAGGATGCAGCTGAAGCTGTATAGATAGAATTTTGTCACAGAGAAATAAAGTAAATGGAAAAGGAGCATGGTGTACATAGATTCTTTTCCCTCAGATAATCCTATGCTGGATGTAGCATGTTTCCCAGGACTCTGGGAGGGAATTTTCTCAGGGCAGGGACCAGGGAAATTCCATTACCTTTTGGAGCATCATCATGGTTATGAGATTCAATATTTATTGTATCTTGGGTCCATTCCTCCAAGGGTGCTGATCTTGTCTTTAATGGCCTAATTACCCTTTTGCGTTGTGCGTTAGCATTTGCAAAAGCCAGAGATTCAATTATTATTTGTCTAGCTTCTGAATTTTGTACCATTCTACTTATTGCTGCAGTCAATCTTTGTAAAATAAATCAGTGAAGGTTTCTTTTGGGGGCTGCATAACTTCAGTAAACGACTCAATTTTCTTTTTTACTTCTTCACTTCTGCCCCCAAGCATTCAAGGATGCTTCCTAGCACAAAGCTAGAGTGTGGTCAAAACATAGAGATTGCCATTCTACATTAGCATAATCTCCCTCTCCAGGAAGTTGGTTTTGGGAGATTTCCATAGCTCTAGCCCTACTTCACTGTTCAATGGCCTTAGCCTCATCTTTCCACTATGTCCTCCATTTTAATTGAGTTCCAGGCTCCAGACTGCTGAAACTAAATCTCTCCAGTCTTGAGGAATAATTCTATTAAAAGTTGACCAGGAGTTTAACATCTGCTTCACAAAAGTTGAATGCTTGTGATATGAGAATTACTTCCTTGAATCTCCTCACATCTAACATTTGCACAGTAGTCCACTCAGGTCTTACACAGTCTTGGGGTTATCTATCATTTGGTAGTTTCTGTAAGGTTTGTGGATAAATTGCAGTTGCCTGTTTGAAAACCTTAGGCTGCTCCTCTGTAACCTTATAATACAATGTTGATATTGGTTCTCTTTTAAATTCCTTTGTCTTGTTCTGAATATCTCTATGATCTCTTTTATTAAGTTTTTCTAGAACTTTTATCTTGGTACTCATATTAAAAAACTTTTTTAATGATAAAACAAAAGTGATCAGATATTATTTATAATTGACATTACATCAATTCTATCTAAATTATCATTTCATTTAATGACTCCATTTTCAAACCATCCAGAGTATTATCATACAGAGATCTAACTCTATCATGATAGTGTTTCCCACTTTTAATGTGGGAAAAACTCTCTTTAACTAATTCCTCCCTTTAAAAATTCCCATTTGTCTCATCAAATCTGCCAACCATGAGGATTCAGGTGATGGTAAAGATGTGAGGCTAATGGCAGTGTGTAGAACAGTAGAAGTCTGAGCAGTTTTCAAGGCAGCTACCTATTGCGGTAGCAGCCCAAGAAAGGGACCCAAGGAAAGCACACAATGCATCAGGAGAAGGAACCCATTGTCTAAAAAATTCACACAGGAGGTGATGGGGAAGAAACACATGCATCAGGAGTTACCTAAAGGCAGAGCTGGCTGGTGGTAAGGGATTAACTCTGGCAGCATATTGAGCCTGTGCACCTGTGGAGCTTGTTGCAGAGAGGCTACAACAAAAACTTAGTCTGTGGGGTATTGATTCTGGCCACATGAAGCTCCAGCTTGTGCTGGTGGCTGCAAAGCCACAAGCAAATGATTGGGTTTTTTTTTTGTGTGAATTTACAGCCCCCAAATTGGATGCCAAATGTAACATGAATCCAAATTGGTCTTCATAATGAAAGCCCAGAGTCAGATATAGGGGTAAATGTAGAAAGATCAGAGTGACAAAGGAGCAAGCCATAGCTACTTCTTACTTCTACCAAATTCTCAGCCTGAAAAGGCCAAGCTCCTGTCTCTACCCTGCCCTACCACTTCCTCTCTCCACCCAGCAATATGACTTCCTGTTTTCTCTAGTGGCTAGCATCACACTCTGATCTTGAGGCAAGATTTGTTTGTTAAAGCACAAACAAAATCTCACTATAGAGAGTTTCTGAAAAAGAGACTCTAATGTGATTGGATAAGTAAATGGTAACCTAGGAAGCCAAACTCATATTGTAGCTCTGTAGCAGAGATAGCCTCCTACTTTTCATATAGAGCAAATAACACAGCTAAATTTCTTGGTGTTCTTGCTTTATCATTGAAGTCCAGAATAACTCAGGATAATAAGGACTTTGAAACCATTTTCACATTGGTAGGCTTAAAAGAAGTGTCTTCTTATCAATCTCAGAAAGAGACTACAGGACACACTGACAGAGGACTAATTTCTATACTTTTCTTCAATTTATTAACATAGAAATGAAGTTTATTTTACTAATGTTTAAGATGCTTATTTCTTCGAGAATGTGTTTTGTGTTTGATGAGATTAAGAGAGTTTCTATCTGGCCTTAACAAAATAATGTAGCACTTGGGGGCAAAGATCAAGCCAAGGAGAGCTGCACTGGAAGCCAAGATAGAGAAAACTTCCATTGCCACCATGTCCCTTCCTTTGGTGCTGTGGTATACAGGTAGAAAGGTGACCCAGACACAGAAGAACACCTGCATGCTAAATGACAGGAACTTGGCTTCATTGAATGTGTCAGGCAGATTCCTGGACAAGAAGGCCATGGTATAGCTCCCAAGTGCCAAGGAGCAGAGGTATCCAAGGACACAGTGGAAGGCAACTGCTGAACCCTTGTTGCATAAAATGATGATGTGTCCATGTTCAGCATAAGCATCTTGGTCAATGAAGGGAGGAGAGGTTGCCATCCATATTCCACAAAGAACCAGCTGAATCAGGGTACAGATGGGAATGATTAAGTTTGGAGCTCTTGATATCATTAACCACCTCACCATTCTCCCTGGAAAAGTGACCTTGAAGGCAGTAACCACTGTAATCGCTTTAGCTAACACAGTGGAGAGAGCTACAGTGAATGCAACTCCAAATATGGTCTGCTGAAGGATGCAGGTGGTTGTGTTGGGACGGCCAATGAAGAGCAAGGCACAGAGGAAACAGATGGTGAGTGTGATGAGCAAGGTGTAACTGAGAGCTCTGTTATTGGCTTTGACAATGGGAGTGTCTCTGTTCTTCACAAATACCCCAAGAACCATAGCTGTGAGTGCAGACAAACACAGTGCTGTGGTGGTGAGAGCCATTCCCAAGGGGTCTTCATGGGCTAGAAAACTCACAGATTTCTCTATGCAGTGTTTCTTCTCTGTGTTTGCATATTGACTTTCTGGACACTTCACACATTGATCTACATCTGGTCAGAGATGAAGATAATTGTGAGGCATTGCTGCTTTATTTCTTTTTATACAAAGCCATGTCTCAGTACCTGCTCATTGGGTTGCTAGCTAATTCACCTTTCTTTGTATTCTTATAGTCAAAGAAATAAGCACTCTATAGTGATTTCATTTAGTGCCAAGGCGGAATTGTGACCACTTGTTGATGTTCAAACAAGTGGCTACAAACTTCCTGAGCCATCTTTATTTATTCAATTTCAATGGCTTGCTTGAACAGTTTTACAACCTGTTTTTAATCCATAAGTTTCTAAAAGTCATTACAATAGTTACTGATTGTTCCTTGTCTGTTTTCCCTTCTGTCTCCTTATTTGTCCATGTATAGCCATGATATTTTGGATCTATATCTTCATCATCAAAAGTATAAGCAGTTTTTCAAGCTACAAAGGAACTTTTCTAACTAGGCACGTCTTCAGGTGGAACAGTGTTCCAAGTTCACAGCAAGTGCAGTTACAGCATCATGCAGGTTGAGAGGCAGTTTTGTCTCTTCTGGTTAATATTTACCAGAGGAGGTTGGGTCTGTGTTCTAGCAATCAACTCACCAGCCAAAGCTAGATGAATCCATTCTACATTTTGGATGATTCTATTCCCTCTGGGGGGCATATCAGGGTTTTTCCTTTATCTTATAGGCAATATAACTTAAAAACTTACTCTTAATAACTGGCATTTTTTTTGTCTCTTGTCCTTATGTCTATGTCCCTTAACTTCTTGGAGTATTGGCACAGTTATTAGAAATTAGGGAATAGTGGGATTCTATGGTTCTAATACATTCCCTGTTTATGAATGTCCTCATTAACTCTTGATATCATCTCTTCCGTAGCATTTCTCTTTTTTCATTTTTTTATTAAGAAATTTTCTATTCACTTTACATACCAACCATAGATCCCACCTCTTTCTTCTTCCCACCCATCAGCCTTTCCTCCCAAGCCACCCCCCATCCCCACAATTTCCAAATCAAGGTCTCCCATGGGGAGTCAGCAGAGTCTGGCATGCTCAGCTGAGGCAGTTCCAAGCCCCTCCCTGCTGCACCAAGGCTGTGCAAGGTGTCACACCATAGGCACTAGGCTCTAAAATGCCTGCCCATGTACCAGGGATGGATCCCAATCCCCCTGCCTGGGTGTTCCCTAAACAGTTAGAGCTAAACAACTGTCTTCCATATTCAGAGGGCCTAGTCTAGTCTATATATCCCATCCTATCTAGTCTATATATGTCATAGATATTAGTACACAGTTCATGGGTTTCCACTACTACGGCTGGTCATCTCTGCATGTTTTCCCATCATGATCTCAACATCTGCCCACAGTATCCCTCATCTCTCTCATTGATTGGATTCTGGGAGCTCAGCCTGGTGCCTGGCTATGGATCTCTGCATCTGCTTCCACCAGTCACTGGATAAAGGTTCTACGATGACTGGTCACCAGAGTAGACCAGTCCAGGCACCCTCTCGATCATTGCCAGTAGTCCAAAGTGAGGTCATCCTTGTGGATTCCTGAGAGCTTCCCAGCACCCTGGCTCTTCCTATTCCCATGATGTCTTCCTTTATCATGACATCTCTTTCCTTGATCTCCCACACTGTCCCTGTTCCAGCTCGACCCTCCCATTTCCTTATGTTCTCATTCCCATTCTTTACCCTCTGTTACCCCCACACTCCCAATTTGCTCATGTAGATCTCATCTATTTCTCCTTTGCTGGGCAATCCCTGTGTCTTTCCTAGTAAGGTACTCTGCATCTTATCAATAGAGAAACTCAAAACCAAGCCAGCCACAAACCATTTACCTTGAATGGTGTAGTTGGAAAATATGTTAGAGCAATGGTGGCATCAAGCTTGTAGGAATAATCACCCAATGACTGATTAGAAATAAGGCCCACAGCCCTGGACTTCCCTTCTGGACAAGAGGTGAGTGCCTAGGCTCAGCCTAGATCCCATCCCTGGGCACCAGCCACTCCGGGGAAGACCTGCCCAAGTTGGCCCCAGGTTCTGGCCACCGGGCAGGATCCCTTCTACCCCCACCCCCACCGGGAAGGCTCCCCTTCTCCAAGACCCCCAGCAGACCCTGCAATCTCCATGTACTGCCCCCAGGCCCATCATTGCCCGAGACCCCAGCCACTTCCTGAGACTTAGAGACCAGCCCCCAGCTCCTATCCTGCCCTGGACTTCCCGTCTGGACAAGAGCTCCCATCCTGCCCCAGACTGGACAAGAGAGCTCCCATCTGGACAAGAGAGAGAGACTTTCTGAATATGTCAGCTCTGTCTGGACCAAGTGCACTGATAAGACCAAGAATGAACCACAAGGAGATGGGCAGACATCATGGCAGAAGTAAATACAACAAAATGAAGAGCAAAACAGCATCACCAGAACCTAGCCATCCTCCAACATCTAGACCTGAACATGAAAAATTGGAAGAAGCAGAAGAAAACAGCCTTATGAATAAAATCATGAAGAAGGTAGAGGCTTATATAGAGGAAAAGACAAACAAAAAATGGGAAGAATGCTATAAAAAACTAGAGGAAAGGACAAATAAAGTAGAAGAAAACAATAAAGCCCTGGAAGAAAACAATAAAGCCCTGAAAGAAAATCATGAAAAAGCAATGAAACAGATGAAGGAAACAGTCCAAGACCTGAAAAGGGAAATAGAAAAAATGAAGAAGACACAAATAGAAGGAATGCTGGAAATAGAAAATCTGAGTAGATGAACGGGAACTTCAGATGCAAGTAGAACCAACAGAATGCAAGAGATAGAAGAGAGGATCTCTGGCGTTGAAGATACGGTAGAAGAAATAGATTCATCAGTCAAAGAAAACACTAAAGCCAACAAAGTCATGACCCAAAATGTCCAATAAATTTGGGATACTGTGAAAAGATCAAACCTATGAATAATAGGGATAGAAGAAGGCGAATACCAACTCAAAGGCACAGAAAATATATTCAACAAGATCAGAGAAGGAAACTTTCCCAACTTAAAGAAGGAAGTGCCTATGAAGATACAAGAAGTCTATAGAACACCAAACAGACTAGACCCCCAAAAAAGTCCCCTCACCACATAATAATTAAACAACTAAATGTACAGAATAAAGAAAGAATATTAAGAGCAGCAAAGGAAAAAGGCCAAGTGTCTTATAAAGGCAAACCCATCAGAATAACACCCAATTTCTCAGTGGAGACTTTGAAAGCCAGAAGGACCTGGACAGATGTAATGCAGACACTAAGAGACCATGGATGCCAGCCTAGACTAATATACCCACCAAAACTTTCAATCATCAGAGAAGGAGTGAACAAGACATTCCAAGACAAAGCCAGATTTAAACAATACTTATCCACAAACCCAGCCCTACAGAAAACACTAGAAGGAAAATTCCAACCTAAGCAAGTCAGATACACCCTCAAAAACATAGGCAATAGATAAAGCCAGAGCAGTATACACCAAAGAAGAGAAGTACACACACACTACCACCAAAAAAAATAACAGGAATGAACAATCACTGGTCATTAATATCCCTTAGTATCAATGGATTTAATTCACCTATAAAAAGACACAGGCTTACAGAATGGATACAAAAGCAGGATCCATCTTTCTGCTGCATACAAGAAACACATCTCAAATTCAAAGATAGACACTACCTAAGAATAAAAGGCTGGGAAAAGACTTTCCAATCACAACACCTGGGAGGCTACCTGGAAAACAGGACCCCAAGAAAGACACGGGGATCGCACAATGATGGAGAAATGAACAGCCTGGACATGAGTGGGGTTAATGAAGGGCAAGGGTCGAGGGAAAGAGAGCTTGGGGGAGTGGGAGATCCCAGCTGGATCAAGAACAGAGAGTGAGAACAAGGAATAGGAGACCATGGTAAATGAAGACCACATGGGAATAGGAAGAAGCAAAATGCTAGAGAGGCCCAAAGAAATCCACAAAGATGCCCCCACAATAGACTGCTGGCAATGGTCGAGAGACAGCTGGAACTGACCTACTCTAGTGATAGGATGGCCAAACACCCTAATTGTTGTGCTAGAAACCCCATCCAATGACTGAGGGAACCGGATGCAGAGATCCATGGCCAGGCCCCGGGTGGAGCTCCGGGAGTCCAGTTGGTAAGGAAGAGGAGGGTTTATATGGGCGAGAATTGTTGAGACCAAGGTTGGATAAAGCAGAGGGACAAATAGCCAAATGAATGGAAACACATGAACCACTCAAACCAATGGCTGAGGGGTCTCCAACTAGATCAGGACCACATTTTAGTTATCCATTCTTCAGTTGAATGGCATCTAGGTTGTTTCCAGGTTCGGGCTATTATGAATAATGCTGATATGAACATAGCTGAGCATGTGTCCTTGTGGTATGATTGAACATTCCTTGGGTATATGCCCTAGAGTGGTATAGTTGGGTCTTGAGGTAGATTGATTCCCAGTTTTCTGAGAAACTGCCATACTGATTTTCACAGTACAAGTTTGAATTTTTACCAACAGTGTACGAGTCTTCCTTTTGATCCACATCCTCTCCAACATAAGGTGTCTTCAGTGTTTTTGGTCTTAGCCATTCTGACAGGTGTAAGATGGTATCTCAGAGTGTTTTAATTTGCATTTCCTTGATGACTAAGGATGTTGAGCAATTCCTTAAATGTCTTTCAGCCATTTGAGATTCTTCTTTTGAGAATTCTCTGTTTAGCTCTGTAGCCCATTTTTAATTGGACTGTTGGGTATTTTGCTGTCTAATTTCTTGAGTTCTTAATATATTCTGAATATCAGCCCTTGTCAGATGTGGGGTTGGTGAAGATCTTTTCCCATTCTGTAGGCTGTCATTTTGTCTTATTGACCATGTCCTTTGCTCTACAAAAGCTTCTCAGTTTCAGGAGGTCCCATCTATTAATTGTGGCTTTCAGTGTCTATCCTACTGGTGTTATATTTAGGTAGGGATTTCCAGTGTCAATGCATTCAAGACTACTTTTTAGTTTCTCTTCTATCAGGTTCAGAGTAACTGGATTTATGTTGAGGTCTTTAATCTACTTGGACTTAAGTTTTGTGCATGGTGATAGACATGGATCTATTTGATATATTCTACATGTTGACATCCAGTTATGCCAGCACCATTTCTTGAAGATGCTTTCTTTTTTCCATTGTACAGTTCTGGCTTTTTCATCAAAAATTAGATGTTCATACATGTGAAGATTAATATTAGGGTCTTCAGTTCTGTTCCATTGGTCCACATGTGGGTTTTTATGCCTTAGTAGTTTTTGTAATGCTACATTTCTGAAGTCAGTTAATCACACAATGTTTTTAGTCTTTGATTTGGATTAGGTAAGAGTTCTTTCCTAGATTCATTAGATTTTCCCTAATTATTTTGGTCAACTTACATTCCTCTTCAGTTGTTGCATTCCCATTTGATTCTGGGGCTTGTCCTCAGAGCTTTATAGTTGCTACACAAGTGTTTCACCATTAAGCTGTATTTCACCCCTACTTTTCCTCCTTCTCTGAGACTTGAAAAGTCATTGTTGAATTCTGTAGTTTATAATAAAGACTTATTGAAGGGAATATGAGAATATTTGTGACTATTAAGGCTTAGAGTTTGTTATTCCAAGGGGAAATGGAATGAAGTGTAGCGTCCAAATTCCTAAACAAAGGAAAGAAACATTTTCTCTCTGACTTCTCTCCAGCCATCTCAGTTGCTTTAAAATTTCCAGAATCCTGTAGAGAGTTGGAAAAGTTCTCTGTAAGACCTACACATTTACCTGTTTCATTAGAAATCTCATTGTCTGGGCAAGGAATACAACCATAACAGCAGACAACCCTGTTTTCCAGGGCAGTTTTTCTGAATCCAGGCCCACAGCTCTTTTGGCACACAGAATGAGGGATCTGAAAAAAAAATGAAAGCTGTTAGAAAATGTTCAGGGTTTTATGGAAAGACTAAATGGAATTTTTAATGTTAAACAATTATTTTTCAAATATAGTATCTGCAAAAGCAGAAAATGATTTAGACAGAACTTGAACTTCACTGGCCCATGCATCCCTGGCTTATTCTTGACTATAAGAATGTTGCAGAGTTTGGAAATACTTTTTGAAACTTGAAAAGTTTGTGACAAGTATAAGGAAGTTAGGCCACTGGGGACCTATCCCAGAAAATCTAGTGCTCCCTCCAGGTTCATCCTGTCTTACTACAAAGTAATTACTGGTTTAGTAGCTTTTACTTCCAGCAGAATTGTGAATTTTTATTCCCATCTAGACAAGATTTAGACTTATCAGGGAAACAATTCTTTAGGTATTTCTGTTTGGGAGTGTTATACATAAATTAAATGGAGGGTAAAGGGGCTACTCTAAAGGTAGCTATCAGAATCATTGGCTGTTGTCTCAGACAGAGGTAAAAAGAGAAAGGAGGTGAGCAGCTGCATTTATTGCTCTCTGATACCTGCCTGGGGATGGGATGTCATCACCACTTTCTGTCCTCAGAATCAAGCCATTAAATACTGCTTGCTCACACTATCAACCAAGAGAACCCTTCTTCTTTTCTTTTCTTTTGTTTTATGTTTAGTTGTAGTAGAAGACAATATCCTCTCTCTCTCTCTCTTTCTCTCTCTCTCTCTCTCTCTCTCTCTCTCTCTCTCTCTCTCTCTCACACACACACACACACACACACACACACACACACAGACATGATCATACTATTCCTCCTAGTTATATACTGATAGCAAAATGCTAACTGATTAAGGACAATGATACAAATCTTACTAAAATAGAAATATTGATTGAATGAAAAGCATCTCCCATAGATTTGGTTATCTGAGTACTTAGGGCTGAGTGTGAGGTACTTTTTGGTGAGACTATGAAAGTTTTAGAATATGGCATTTTGGAGTGAGAATGACATCACTAGTGTTGTGGTGAGAGTTTTTATAAGCATAATTCACATTGTGTTTACTCTCTCTGATTCTCATGTGTGGATGGACATGTGATCTCTCAGGTTCCTGCTCCTACCACAAAATCTGCCAATTCTTTCATGTCCCCCTACAGTGATCAATTCTTATCCTCCTGTAACAATGAGAACAAAAATAAAATGAAACAATCCTCTTCTAAAAGTTGTTTTTACTCATAATGTTTCATCAAAGTCAACATTTGATACCTCTGATTATATTTATTATATGAATCTCAACTGAAGAACTGCCTGAACTGGATTGATCTGTGTGGCATTTCTGGAATTGAGATTCTCTGTTTCCAGGTATCTCTAGCTTATGTCAAGTTGACAAAAACTTACCAACAGGAGAGTGAACATTTGGAAGCATATTGAAAAGTTAATGGTAAATCTCTGGGTATTTCCAGGCCACTCTGACAAAGAATGCAGTAATGAAACTGCAGATCTTCATATCTCCCACCTGTCTTCTAAATCCAAACCCCAGTCTCACTCTCAGTTCTGGAGCAGACCATCGGCTGTGGCCTATCCCCCTTGGATCCACTTCAAGTGGATCATACAGATTTTCCCCTTCAATTTTATTCCCTCAGTGTCATTGCTATAGTCTAATCCCCAACTCCAGCAGGCATTCCCTGGAAAACTCTAGGTCCCTCCAGCCAGGAAAGCAATAGTCTAACTGTGGATTTTCACCTCTCCCTTCTATCCTTTAAAGAAAACCCTCATCACACTCCAAAATCTTCAGCAAAAAACCGCATGGGGCCTATACCTCCTCTTTTTCCCCATGTTCACTGCAGAATACAAATCAGCTGCTCTAACATTCTTTCCTACTCACCCTGTCATCCCAGCCCCCCCCCCCACTTCAACAGGTGTTCCCTGGAATTCTACAAGACAAGCCTGTCTAAGTAGGCCACAGAACCAGAGAGGCAAACTTCATATCTTCTCTCTCTCTCCTATCCTATTAACATAACACCCTCACCCTGGGTCATCTCCAGCTTTATAGCAGATTGTCTGGTATAGCCTCCCCATATTCTGCCCTGATTCTCCAGGACTAAGCAGATCCTTGTGGAAAATCCTGCTATCCTCCAACATCACTCTTTCCTAGTCCATCCCATTCTAAATATCAGGTACCAATACCAAGGAACACATTTTTGCCTGGAAGCCCCATTGGCCACATTTAGAAGGATTCCAAAGCAAATATTTAGCAGGAAACACAAAGTTCCCATAACATCCTGCTAAAAACCAGAAAAAGCAACAGAAATCAAGAAATCACCTAGCCAATAAAGATAAGATATCAGCACCTAGAATTACAAGCATCCCAAACAGAGATGCCTATTTTTCAGTATAAAAATACTATCAGTAATAGTCAGGACAATATGTCTCTACTAGAGCCTTGCACTTTCATTACAGTAGGCCCTGAGAATTTCAACATAGGTGAAGCATGGGACAAAGACTTAAATATCCTTTATATTTAAATCCTTTAAATATCCTAATATAATAGAGGCCTTTAAAGAGAAAATTATCAAACTAAAACTAAAGTAACGTATAAAAACACACAAAGTGATAAGACAATGGAAAGTAATGAACAAAATATTTCAAAATCTTAAAGTGGAAATAGAATCAATATAGAAAACCAAATTTAGGCAAATCTGGAAGTAAAAAAAATTGGAACCCAAACTGGAATCTCAGAGGTAAGCCTCAACAATAGAATACAATATATGAAAGAAAGAATTTCAGGGATTGAAGGCATAATAGAAAAGATACGGATACATTGAAGAAAATGTTAAATCTAAAAATACCCTGTCACAAAATATCCAGAAAATCTTAACCACCATGGAAAGACCAAATCTAAGAATATTAGGGATAGAGGAATGAAATGTACAGAAATTATTTTCAACCAAACCATATGAAAAAATTCTCTAATCTAATAAAAAAGACCAATGAAGATACAAGGAGCATACAGAAAATCAAATAGACTATATGAGAAAAGAAAGTCTACTTGGCATATAATAATCAAAACACTTAACATACAGAATAAAAAAGAGTATGAAAAACTGCAGGGGTAAGGACTAAATAACATAAAATATCAGATGTATTAGATATTCACTTGACTTCTCAGTAGAATAACTAAAACCCAGAAAGTCCTGAACAGGTTTTCTATAAAGACATCATATATGCCAATCCAGAACATATATCTAGCTAATATTTCAATCACAATAGATGAAGAAAATGTACAATTCCATGATAAAACCAAGTTTAGGAAATATTTACTTATTTATCTAACCCTGGAGATGATGTTAGAAGCAAAACTACAAGTTTATCCCCCAAAAACACAAAGGTGAATAATCTCAGAACAGAAAATCTAAAGAGAGGATATATGCACATACACATGGACAAGCACACCCCAAAATGAAGCAAAAATAACTTGAATCACCAAACATTGTTCACTGATAACATTCAACATTCATGGTCCCATTTGCCCAATAAAGAGACAGAGATTGGGGGGCTGGAGAGATGGCTCAGAGGTTAAGAGCACTGGCAGCTCTTCCTGAGGCCCTGAGTTCAATTCCCAGCAACCACATGGTGGCTTGCAACCATCTGTAATTTGATCTGGTGCCCTCTTCTGATGTGTAGGCTGAATACTGTATACATAATAAATAAATAAATCTTAAAAAAAAAGAGAGACAGAGATTAAAAGAATGGATGCAAAAGCAGAATCCACCCCTGTGCTGCATCCAAGAAACATAACTTAACAGCAAGGATAGACATTAATTCGGGAAAACGTTGAGAAAAGTAATTCCAAGAAAATGTACTGGCAGCTCCAGTTACAGGCCAACAGGCAAGACTCCTGAAGGCAGGTCTGGTTAGGGCCCAGCAGACCCTGTAATCTACAAGCACAAACCCACCCATCTCCCAAGACTGCAACTGCTTCCTGAGACACAGACACTGTCAGCTCCAATTGGGTCAAGAGTGCCAAATGGACCAAGCACAGCTGCCTTAGATATAAACACCACTTGCACTGGTTGGAGGAAGAGACTGGAAGATGCCAGTGCAAGAATACACCCAACAACATAAATAGCAATATGACACCACCAGAAACTAGTGGTTCTACAACAGCAAGACCTGAACATCCCAACGTAGAAGAAGCACAAGAAAATGATCTTAAAATGACTTTACAAAGATGATAGAGGCCTTTAAAGAAGAAATGAAAATTTTTCTTAAAGAAACCAAGGAAAGGACAAACAAAAAATTGGAAGAAATTAATAAATCCCTTAAAGAAAGTGAAGAAAACCAAGAAAAACAACCAAACAGGTGAAGGAAACAGTTCAAGGCTTGAATACTGATATAGAGGCAATAAATAAGACACAAACTGAGAGAATGCTAGAAATTAAAAATCTGAATAAACAAACAGGAAATACAGATGCAAGCAGAATGCAAGAGATGAAAGAGAGAGTCTTGGGAATTGAAGATATGATAGAGGAAATAGATTTATTGGTTAAAGAAAACATTGAAGACCAAAAAGTCATAACACAAAATGTCCAGGAAATCTAGGACACCATGAAAAGACCAAACATGGGAAAAATAAGGATAGAGTAAGAAAAAGAATACTAGCTCAAAGGCAGAGAAAATATATTCAACAAAGTCAAAGAAGAAATCTTACCCAACTTAAAGAAGGAAACACCTATAAAGATACAAGAAGCTTACAGTACACCAAATAGACTGGACCAAAAAAAAAAAAAAGTCCACTCGCCACATAATAATCAGACCACTAAATATACAGAATAAAGAAAAATATTAAGAGCTGCAAAGGAAAAAGGCCAAATAATTTATCAAAGCAGACCCATCAGAATAACATCTGACTTCTCAGTAGAGACTCTGAAAGACAGAAGGTCCTGGACAGATGTTATACAGACACTAAGAGATCATGGATGCCAGCTCAGCCTATTATACCCAGCAAAACCCTCAATCACCAATGACAGAGTAAACAAGATAATTCATGACAAAACCAGATTTAAACAATACCAATCCACAATTCCAGACCTACAGAAAGTACTAGAAGAAAAAACCCAATCTAAGGAAGTTAGATGCACCCACAAAAACACAGGCAATAGATAACCCCACACCAACAAATTGCAAAGAAGGGAAACACACACACTACCACTAAAAAATGACAGAAACTAACAGTCACTGGTCCTTAATATCCCTGAATATCAGTGGAATCAATTTGCCTATAAAAAGACACAAGATAACAGAATGGATACGAAAACAGGATCTGTCATTCTGCTTCATATAAGAAACACACCTCTACCTTCTTGGCTCGGCTTGGGAGGAAGGGACTGGACCTGCCTGGACTAAATCTATCAGGTTGAGCTCAATCTTCAGGGGAGTCTTTGCCCTGAAGGGGATGGGAGTGGGGGGTGTGCTGGGGGAGAGGGGGGGACAGGAGGGGGAAGAGTGGGGGAATCTGTGGCTGATATGTAAAGTTAAATTAAACTATAAAATTAAAAAAAAAGAAAAGAATCTATTTTCAATAAAAGAGGGGAAAAAGGTCTACCTGGAAAAAAAAGGAAAAAAAAAAAAAAAGAAACACACCTCAAATTAAAAGACAGACATTCAGAGTAAAGGGTTGGGAAAAGATTTTCCAATCAAATGGACCTAAGAAAGAAGCTGGTATAACTATTCTAGTATACGGTGATATGTTGTGTACATTAAAAGTTTGCCTGAGGATCAGAGGACAGAGCCAGCCACTGGATAAGACATAGAGGTCAGGCAGTGATGGCACACACCATTAATCCCAGCACACGCCTTTAATCCCATGCCTTTGCTTGGGAAGCACACACACCTTTAATCCCAGGAAGTAATATAGTAGGGCAGAAAAAGGTATATAAGGCATGAGAAAACAGGTACTCACTCTGTTTTGACTGGTGATTTCATAGTTAAGATCTAGTGGATAGCTGTTCAGCTTCTCTCATCTTTCAGCTTTCACCCTAATATCTGGCTCTTTTTTTTTTAATTAAAAGTCCATCTAAGATTCAAACCACACTAATATCTATCAAAATAGACTTCAAAGTTAAACTAATCAAAAGAATAGAGAAGGACATTTCATATTCATCACAGGGAAAATGCATCAAGATGAAGTCTTGATTCTGAACAATTATGCCCCAAATAAAGGGCACATTTACATTTGTAAAAGAAACATTACTAAAGCTTAAATCACACATCAAACCTCACACACTAATATTGGGAGACTAAAACACCTCATTATCACCTTCTGCTGCATACAAGAAACATACCTCAACTTCAAAGATGGACATTACCTCAAAGTAAAGGGTTGGAAAAAAGTTTTTAAATAAATTGAACTAAGAAACAAGCTGGTATGGCTATCCTAATATCTATCAAAATAGACTTGAAAGTAAAATTAATCAAATGAATGGAGAAGGACATTTTATATTCATCACAGGGAAAATGCATCAAGATAAAAATCTTGATTATGAACACTTATGCCCCAAATACAGGGGCACCCAAATTGTAAAAGAAATATTACTAATGCTTAAACCACACATCAAACCGCACATACTAATATTGGGAGACTAAAACACCCCACTCTCACCAATAGACAGGTCTGCCAGACAGACACTTAACAGAGAAATATGGGAAATAGCAGATATGGTGACTCAAATGGACTTAATAGACATCTATAGACACATTTCACCCAAAAACAAAGGACTATATCTTCTTCTCAGCCCTTCAATGAACCTTCTCTAAAACTGACCACATACTTGGTCAAAAAGTACATCTCACCAGACACAAAAAATTGGAATAAGCCCCTGTGTCTTATCAGATCACCATGGCTTAATGTTAGAATCAACATCAATACAAATTACAGAAAGCCTACAAACTCATGGAAACTAAAGAATGCTCAACTGAATCACCACTGAATCAAGGAAGAAATAAAAGACTTTCTAGAATTCAATGGAAATGAATGCACAACATACATAAACTTATGGGACACCATGAAAGCACTACTGAGAGGAACATTCATAGCAATAATTGACTACATAAAGAATTTGGAGAAATCTCACACTAGTGATTTAACAGTACACCCAAAAGCTCTAGAACCCAAAGTAGCAAACTCACCCAGAAGGAGTAGACAGCAGGAAATAATCATATTTAGGGATGAAATCAGTAAAACAGAAACAAAGAGAACAATACAAAGAATCAATGAAACAAAGAATTAGTTCTTTGAGAAAATCAACAAGACAGACAAAACCTTATCCAAACTAACCAAAAAGCAAAGAAAGAACATCCAGATTAACAAAATCAGAAATGAAAAGGGAGATATAACAACTAATAATGAGGAAATCCAAAGAATCATTAGGTCATACTTCAAATACCTGTCCTGCACAAAATTCAAAAAATGTCAAAGTAATGGACAATTTTCTGAATAGGTATCACATACAAAAATTAAATCAAGATCAGACAATTTAAATACATCTGAAACCCCTAAGGAAATAGAAGCAGTCATTAAAAGCCTCCCAACTGGACATGAACTTTCTCAGACTAAGTAGCTGCTCTAAGAAGTGATTTAGAAAGAATCTCCTCTCATTTATTGGAAAACATGAAAATACAATTATGTAATTTGCAATTAAAATGAGGCTTTAGGTCCTTAAATTTAAATTGCTGAATCTCATAACAGATTGCCTTATACATTTTGTGTTTCCTGTAAGTATATCTCCTCTTCTCTGTGATGCAGAGACCATGCATTAAACTTTTCAAATATCAAAAAAAGCCTCCCCCCCCAAAAAAAGCCCATGGCTAAATGGTTTCATTGCAGAATTCTATCAAGATTTCAAAGAAGAGGTAATACCAACACTCCTCAAATTCTTCCCTACAACACAAAAAGAATGAACATTGCCAAACTCTTTTTATAAGGCTACAGTTACCCTGGTATGCAACAAAGAAAGAGAATTACAGACCAGTCTCCCTCATGAACATTGATGCAAAAATACTCAATAAAATACTGGCAACCTGAATCCAAGAATACATAAAAAAAATTGTCCACCATGATCAAGTAGGCTTCGTGCCAGAGATGCAGGGATGGTTCAACATATGAAAATCTGTCAATGTAATCCATAATATAAACAAACTGCAAGAAAAAAAAGCTACATGATCAATCTGAAATAGCCTTTGACAAATCCAATACCCTTTCTTTTTTATTATTAAGAAATTTTCTATTCATTTTACATACCAACCACAGATTCCCCTCTTCTCCCTCCTCCTGTCCCCCAGAATTCCCTCCAACCCACCCCACATCCCCACCTTCTCCAAGCAAGGTCTCCATGGGATGTTAGCAGTACATTCAGTTGAGGCAGATCTCAGCCCCTCCTCTCTGCACCAAGGCTGTGCAAAGTATCCCTTAATAGGTCGTAGGTTCAAAAAGCCAGCTCATGCACAAGGGACTGGTCACAATCCCACTGCCTGAGGGCCCCCTAAAGAGTTAAAGCTATATAACTGTCTCGCCTATCTAGATGGCCTAGTCCAGTACCATGGGGCCTCCTCAGCTATTGGTGCATAGTTCATGCATTTCCATTAGTGTGGCTGGCTGTCTCTGTACATTTTTCCTTCATGATCTCGATGTCCCTTATAGAAGCCCTCCTCTCTCTCATCGATTGGACTCCTGGAGCTTGGCCTGGCACCCAGCCATGGATCTCTGCATCTGCTTTCATCAGTTCCTGGATGAGGGCTCCATGATGACAGTTAGGGTATTCAGCCATCTGATCACCAGAGTAGGCCAGTTCAGCCACACTTTTGACTATTGCCAGTAGTCTAAGGTGGGGTCATGCTTGTGGATTCCTGGGAACTTACCTAACACACTGTTTTTCCTTATTTCCATGATGCCTTCATTTATCATGGTATCTCTTTTCTTGCTCTCCCACTCTGTCCC